>NW_006256867.1:1674679-1691407 GCF_000478725.1 Eutrema salsugineum
CAGTGACGATGCAAGAGAATCTCTTTGATTCGACGATTTTAGACAAGTTCTTGGCTCCTACTTTTCTCAACGATGGTATGAGAGAATCCGCACCTCCTGTGTGGTCTTTAGGCAGACCGTCGGAGAAGAAAGCAAGGTCCACTAGGCTATGGTGATGTTCTTTGTCTGCGGTGGTGGCTGCGGTGGAGAGGAGGTCACGGGTTTTCTCGGTGGTGGCGAGAGTGAATCGGAGGTTCGGTCTTGAGAGATGTTTGGCGAATTTGAGCATTGGATTAAGATGATCTTGAAATGGTAGTGCTACCAATAGAACATGTGTTTCTTGACCCTCACTATTTCTCATTTCTGCTTTGTTTAGAGGTGTTACTTATTAGACTTGAGTTGTGTATGAGATTGTGTGTAACTTGTAATTGTGGTGGTATATATAACAATGGTTGCTTAACGATAGATTTTTGCTTAAAATGAAGTTATTAAGTGAGATTTTGGTAAGAAAAATCTATATATAGTAAAAATTGGTAACCCAATAAAATGTTGTTGAATAGATTCAAAAGTTACCACGTTTATTAGCACTCTGCGCCTTGTCCTTAACTCAATTCAAATCTTGTATAATTGTTGACAAAAAAAACACGATATATATACCAATTCTAGTATGGTTAAAGTCAACAGTCATTACTAATGATTTATGAATCTTTTTGTATAGTGTGACACTGAGATCATTGTAATTTGTTAATGACAATCTATAAACTGTAATTGGTAATCCAATAAACGTTGGTCAATAAATTCAAATTTAATCATGTGTTTCTATGCTCTTGTAAATAAATAAATATATGTTATTTTCAATTGTGTTATGGTTATGATTAGATTTATATAAAAAATATGGTTATGATTAGATTTATATAAAAAAAAAAACAGGTCTCAATTCATTCGGATCAGTCTCGTTTGTATTTGTCTCACTTTTAGATTTGAAATCCGTTAAGCTCTATTTAGTTTTTGGAACTAACAGAGTAATCGGTTTATACACGCCAAAATTCTTTTAATCTATTTAAAACCATTTACGATATGATGCTTAAACATTCTTAATATTTATTTTAAATTATATAAACTAAGCTTTTGGAAGCTAATCAGAAGTTAACACACCAATATAATTACCATTGTTTTTTTATTAAATAATAATTACCAATGTTTCAAGGCATGCTTGAATATTCCACTAAGAAAAATCATCGAAATTGTTTATACTAATCTAAAATCCTAGCAAAGGTGGGTGAATCTTTTTTTTTAAAATAGTTATACATATTTTCGAGATGACAAAATTTAACAATATGATAAAATCATATGGACACTCGAACATTTATGTAGATTTAGTTATGTTATATATCCAAGAAGAAATGAATAATATTAAGTAACATCTATTACAAATAACATATCAATTGGTAACATCAGATGGCAAATCAAATAACATCATTACGTAGTAAATTCATATGCAT
Organism: Eutrema salsugineum; assembly: GCF_000478725.1. Lineage (NCBI taxonomy): Eukaryota > Viridiplantae > Streptophyta > Magnoliopsida > Brassicales > Brassicaceae > Eutrema > Eutrema salsugineum. The sequence continues at coordinate 1,676,161 of NW_006256867.1, forward strand.
GCGTTACTAGCTAAGCTTGTATTCACTTTATAAAAGAAAATACAAAATAGCAATAGCAATAATGAAGGGAAGAGCAGCTACGGAGGTACAGATTCATTGATCGAAGAGTCGAGTTTTCTCCCAATTGAAGATCTCTGAAGCAAGAAAACAAATAATCTCTTGAATCCTTCTGATTTAAATACCGACTGGTTTTAACTTTTGATAATAAAATCCGGTTATTGCCGGTTTAAATATAAACATTTTTTTAAGTCGACAAAAAAAAACATTTCAAAACAGATGTAAAGTGAGTCAACACTATGATCGATGACTTTCTAGTTGATGAGAAACGTGCACAAAAAGAAAAGGGTAACACTATGATCGATCACTTGCTTTCTCTCCAAGAAACTCAACCAAATTATTATACGGATGTCATCGTCAAAGGACTCATAGTTGTAAGTATTGAGGAATACATTTAATACATCACTAACAACTAACAAGGCTAACTAAGCTTTTTATAATGACTAATTCTTGACTTCTATTTGGATAGGTTATGATATTTGCTGGAAATGTAACATAAACAAGAACGTTAGAATGGGCGATGCTAAATCTGTTGAACCATCCAGAAGTACTAAAGAAAGCGAGGATTGAAATCGATACAAACATTGGTTTGGACAGGTTAATAGATGAACAGGATGCGAAAAGTCTTCCTTACCTCCAATGCATCATATCAGAGATTTTTCGACTTTACCCGGCAGCTCCTTTACTTGCTCCTCATAGGGCTACAGATGATTGTATAGTTGGAGGCTACGACTTCCCTCTTGGCACGACATTAATCGTGAACGTATGGGCCGGCCATTCACCGAGACCCAAACATATGGTAAGAGCCAGAAAAGTTCAAGTTAGAGCGGTTCGAGAAGAAAGGAGAAGAACAAAAGTTGATGCCGTTTGGAATGGGACGACGAGCTTGTCCCGGGTCTGGTCTAGCTCAACGGGTCGTGAGTTTGGCTCTCGGATCGATGATTCAATGTTTTGAATGGGAGAGACTTGGAGAAGAATATGTTGACCTAAGTGAAGCAACCACAATGCGTCCAACGACGCCGTTGCTAGCCATGTGTAGAGCTCGTCCTATTGTTCATAAGATTTTCAATGCTTCTTTTTGAGATGTCACTCCCTTTTTAAAAAAATATGTATATCCATTTATGTTATATCCATTTTGAGATGTAATTAAAATGAAAGACAAAGACTAGTCTTTGATTTACCTTTAGATTTTCGATTTTATTAAAATTCAAAAACTATTTTTTTTTTCAAAAACCAAAATTTAGAAGTTAAAGGCTACTCCATTATCAAATAAACTCACTTCTAAATTTCTAAAATTATGAATGAGGAGTAGTTTTTTTTTACTTTGAGAAAGGGTGAAGAAATTTTTCCAATTTATTAGTTTTTTTTTTGTTGAGGAAGGGTTAAGAAAAGGGAGCTTGTTTTATAATAGAATCTCTCATGCAATTATTCCACCTGTCACTAGAGATATGTTCATAACTTCGTAACGTCTCATGCAATTACTGACTAATAAACATGTGTAATAAGTCTCCATTAATATTGATAGTCTATTTATTTTGCTTTTAATTAATAGGGTTTTGAGTAGAAATTTGTTTCTTTCTAATATTATAGACAATATATATTGCTAGCGTTTACGTTTTTGGTTTAAACCATAGTGATTAAAAATAAACAAATCATAAATTATTATTAAGGGTGACCTACACATATTTATTAGTCATTAATGAATGAGACGTTACGAACATATTTTTAGTTTATTAAAAAAAAAAGATATCTTTAGTGACAGGTGTGATAATTGCATGAGAGTTTTCATTATAAACTAAGCTACATAAACTAATAACTTCCATGTTCGATTCAACACATTTACAACAAGAAGAAGTTCTTAATCTAAAATGGAAACTTACTTTCTAATTTTATCCCTTGCCATCTTCTTTTTCATTTCTCTAAAACCTTTGTTTGGTAAACGGCACAGCAAGTTTAACCTACCACCAAGTCCGGCAAGGCCACTACCGTTGATTGGACACCTTCACCTCCTGAAGCAGCCTCTCCACCGCACATTCCTATCCTTCTCTCAATCTCTCGACAGTGCCCCAATTTTCTCCCTCCGCCTCGGAAACCGTCTCGCCGTTGTCGTCTCCTCCTACTCCATCGCCGAAGAATGCTTCACAGAAAACGACATCGTTTTGGCCAACCGGCCAGAGTCCATAGTCGGGAAATACATTGAGTACAACTTCACCACTGTGACCAGTGCGCCTTATGGTGACCACTGGCGAAACTTGCGGCGTCTCAGTACCCTCGAGATCTTCTCCTCGCACAAGCTCAATGGCTTTTTATCTGTCCGTAAGGACGAGATCCGACACTTGCTACTTCGTCTCTCCAAAAACTCCCAGCATGTATGTGAGCTTGTACATAACTTGAAGATTGTACTCTATAAACATTATCAGAGTTTGTAACCTAGTAGTGTGTCTTAGTGTGGCCACTAGGTCATAACCTGAGTCCGTGCAACACAAGTTTGAGAATTGATAATTTGTTTATTTGATTATAAATTAGGGGTTTGCGAAGGTGGAGATGAGATCATTGTTTATGGATTTGACTATCAATAACATTCTCAGAATGATGGCTGGGAAAAGATTTTATGGTGATGGAACAGAGCAAGTGAGACAGCTTATTGACGAGGTGGTATCCTACGCCGGCGCCGGGAATGCTACCGATTATATCCCAATCTTGCGTTGGATCACAAGTTTTGAGAAACGGGTTCAAGAACTTAGCCGGGTAGGGTCGAATGAGTTCTAGCAGAGCCCTGTGGATTGAAAAAACGTGCGGATAAAGAAAAGGGCGACACTAATGATGGATCACTTGCTTTCTCTCCAAGAAATCCAACCTAATTATTACACAGATATCACTCTAAAGGGGATTATAGTTGTAAGTATTTATTTTCTACATTTATTAATCTTGAATAATCTATTTAATATATAACAACATAAACTAAACATCTGTTAATTTAATTTTTACAGGTTATGATACTTGCCGGAACTGAAACACTAATAGGAACATTAGAATGGGCTATGTTGAATTTGTTGAATCATCCAGAGGTATTAACGAAAGCAAGAACCGAAATCGATACCAAAATCGGTTTTGACCGGTTAATAGATGAACAAGATATTAAAAATCTTCCTTATCTCCAAGGGATTGTGTTGGAGACCTTACGTCTTCACCCTGTAGCTCCTACACTTGTTCCACATATGACGTCAGATGATTGCATTTTAGCTGGATACGACGTTCTTTGTGGGTCGATGTTATTGGTGAACGTATGGGCCATGCATAGAGACCCGTATATATGGGAAGATCCAGAAATGTTCAAGCCAGAGAGGTTCGAAAATGAAAAGGAAAATCAAAAGGTGTTGTCGTTTGGGATTGGACGACGATCATGTCCCGGGGTTGGATTAACTCATCGGTTAGTGAGCTTGGCTCTCGGATCGATGGTTCAATGTTTCAAATGGGAGAGAATTGGAGAAGAATATATTGACACTAGAGAGGCACCTATGATGCGTCCAGCTACACCGTTACAAGCCATGTGTAAAACTCGTCCCATTGTCCATAAGATTCTCGATGCTTTTGCTTGAATTGTAACTCTTCTTGGTTTGATTTATGTTCGGAAATATTACATCAACTTGTTTTGAGTTGGGAAATAATTCAAAATCCTTCTAAGAACGCTTTCATGCAAACTGTTGAATGTATCTTCAAGGTTCTGATCACCACCTAGCTAAGTCTTTGCGGAAGATCCTCACTAAATATTATCATTTTGCCTTCGAATACATTGATGTTGTTGCCCTGATACAGTTGAAAAAAAAAACAACTATAGAGACACTCAAATAAAAAAAAAGTTCATAGCTTTAAAATTTGAGAAAATTTGAAAAAAATACCTTATCATGAGTTTTTAATTTGAAAAATACACCAATTTTTTTTTTTTTGAAATCTACACTTATTGATAAGTAAAATAACAAAATTAACCATAATTTGAAATTGAAGTAATTTTTTATTTAGATTGTAATATATTTTAAACATATATATATGTATATATATTTAGATATTCTGCACAAAGAATATCTAGTTAGTTTCTATTTTATTTAACTTTAATTACCAAACAATATTTTAATTAAAAAAACGTTTTAACTCAATTCAACGAGACTTCAGATTCTGTAAAACACAGATCACACTCATTTGCACTCACGCCGTCAAAATCACTATTCACAAATTGGTAGATTTTTTTTCTTTCGTTCTTGATTTATATTTGTCGTAGTATTATACTTCTTCTCTTTTTATTCTCAAAATGGTTTGTTTTGTTTTTTATTTATACAGAAAAATGGTGCATATCGCTGGAGTTTTTGGTGAATGGCAAGTGAAAAAAGAATCATGGAAATTCATCGTGAATACTAAAAAAAGAGGTAAATTATTCACGATTAGGGATGATTTGAAGTTTGCTGATATGGTTTGAAGTTTGCTGAGATGGCCGAGTCTATAAATGTTGTGTTCAAAAAGCCTCGTGAGCTACCCATTGTCTCATTGATTGAGGTAATAAAGAATACACTAACACGGTGGTTTTTTTATCGTCGAGAAAGTGCTGCGAAACTTACTTCTTCTCTCACACCTAAAGTTGAAAACAAGCTCAATAAACGGTGTGATTTGTCTGATACTTTCGATGCGCAGCCCATAAATCAATATGAGTTTCAGGTAACCGATGGCTCCCAAAATTTTTTGGTTGATCTACAACGGATGACTTGTACATGTCAAGTGTTTAGTATTGATAAGATCCCCTGTAAGCATGCTGCTAAAGCTGCAAAAAGTCGAGGCATAGACCCTGGGTTATATGTACATCCGTACTACTCAAAGTCATACTTGTGTGCTGCATATTCAGAGAGCATAAGACCTGTAGGTGATATTTCAGAATTGAGCGAAATACCTGCTGATATTGTTGGTCAGATATGCTTACCTCCAGATGTCCGAAGGAAACCAGAAAGACCCGTAAAAAGAAGATATCAAAGTGTTGGAGAACAAGCAATGAGGAAAAAAGCACGCAAACAATGTTGTTCAAGATGTCATCGTTCAGGACACAATCGTGCGAGATGTGACTTTGGAATTTGATTTTTATTTTTTATTTGGTTTGAAACTCTGTTTTTCATTTCGTAAACTTTTTTCACTCTTCCTTGAATTGGGATTTTACATATTCTGGTTTTATATTATTTGTATGCAGACTCTCTCTTTCAATTTCTCTTATATCACCAGTTTGCTAATGCGTCCTTTTTTTCTTGGTCTTTTCCAAATCAGTAATACTAGTAAGTGCATTACCGTTCTTGAAATCAATGAGAAAATTGAAGATCTTGAACAAAATCAAGTTTAAACCTTATTGCTTTTTTGAAGATTCATTGGTTCGCTCCAATCCTCGAAATGCATTTGATCGCTCAAAGTATGTTGCCTCAATGAGACAGACTCAACTTGGTAATTTGATCGTTGCTTTTTTTTCATTCTGAAAACGATAGTCTGCATTGATTAATGTTGCATGAGTCTAGTTGTGTGACTTAGGTTGTGGTGCTTGACGAGAGAGGCCGTGACATTAACTCAGAGCAGATGGCTGATTTACTAGGCGATGCAGGAAATAGTGTAAGCTTATACCTTCTCTTTGTTCTTACATCACCCATATCTGTTTTCAGGGAGCTTCAAGGATATCGTTTTGTATAGGTGGACCTTATGGACATGGAAGATAAGTGAGGAAGCGAGCTAATGTGACCATTAGACTTTCCTCCATGGTTCTGAATCATCAGATAGCTCTTGTGGTCTTGATGGAACAGCTTTACAGGTGAAACCATTGTTGCTTCCGTCTGTGTGTGCGTCCCAGTTACACTTAATTTCAAGTTTTTATAGCCTCGCCGGTTGTGCGTTCATATGATGTGATGGGGTTTTCTGTTTTCAGGTCATGGACTATTCTCAAGGGACAAAATTACCATCATTCAGGATGTATGAATCTCTATTTTTGGTGTTCTTCTTTTGCTTTCTTGTGCTTAAAGAAACTGGATTGCTAAAAAGACTTTCTGCTTATAATGTATCAGAAATTGTTTATTGAACGTGAAAACGTTTGTAATCCAAAGTTTATTGCTTCTGATCTTGGCTTAGATTTGAGTCATCCGAGTGCAATATCTGATTTTGTATGTTGCATATTGTTCTCATCATATAGAGATTGAATGAATGTAGAAGCGATTGTGGCTGTTCAACAAATGATCCTCTCTCCACATATCTCCATATAAAGGGAAGGAGATAGGAGACGCTTTATGAACGTAGATCATCTTCCCTTCTTTGAATCTAGATTCTTCTCTTGTGTTTGATTTCCGTTTTGAAGAGTGAAGAGTAAAACGCAATGTTTTCAGATTCTATTTTCAATACAGTGTTTATTAGACTTTTTTCTGATAATCAAAAGTAATAACACTCTGTGCATTATTCCATTCTCATGGAGATGTGAAACTGCAAAGACAATTTCTGCAGTCTACACACGAGCCAAGTCCTCTCTATGAAAAACAAAACATAGAACTAGTCAGTCCTATAATAGTTGCAAAAAGGAATTAAACTAAACCTGAAAAGCCCTTGGTGAGAGAGCTTGAAGAATTAAATGCCCTCCGTTTATGAAGTCCATCACAAGATACAGACTATACTTAGTCTGCAGAAAAAGAAAAGAAAAACAGGTTCGTATAGTGCTATGATAGCTCAAGAAAACAGAGAAAATGGATAAAGTTTGATTTTGCAAGATTAGCAAACGAGATTTGCTCCAGTCTCTTCGCTCTGCTTGTGATGCTGCTGGTTCTCTTCTTGTTTTCGATAAGGTACATAGAAGGAACAGAGAAGCTGAGTCTAGCAAAGGTTTGAGCAAATTTGAAGTGAGAATCAAAGAGCTTGAGATTAATGCCAAGGGACGAGAAGTTTAATTATTGACCTTCGGGGAAGAGTTTCATTAGCGTTTTAGAAACAAAGATTTTCTTTTATAAAGTCTTGTGAAGTCTGCAAGATTTTCTTTTATGAGATTTATGAGTAAAGCAAAAAAGTATCTAAAGAAAAGAGTAATGTAAAGATCACAATGTGATTCATCTATTAGATTTCTAAAAAAAAAATATAACTAAATAGGAAAACCAAGTGAGAAGCAATCCAACGAAAAACCAAACAATAAGAATCAATGAATCAATTATAAGAAAAGAACTTCCAAATAAAAGAAAACTAAGAAAAGAAGAATACGTTCTTAAAACTCAAAACCCAAAAAATACATCTAAAGATTCTGAAAATGGTTGGCTTCTCCGAACATATCCGTTGCAAACTTTTGCCGGATATCACTGATGTTTTCATCTGACAGTCCAACATTCATATCTATGTCTAAGGCAAGACACTCGATATACTTCATAGCATATACTCCACAATCACCCGTTTGAGTGTTCTGTGGAATTCTTCTACATCTTGATACTGTGTACTCATCAGTACTTAATCCGTATTGGTCAGCTGGTGAAGCCAATGATTTGAGAAGATATGGAAGCATATGTGCATATGGCCTCACCAACTCTGTTATCTCATCATCGCTAGTTAGCGAAATGATACTGTCGTACACTTCAATATGCTGGTGAGGAATTGAGATAGCCAAAGCAATCCAATGAACACTTTTAATGTTTAGCACAAGGTAGACATCATCGACATCAACGCCAAGTCTCTTATTTGTACTTTCACACCTTGGTAAAACACCTTTATAGTAATCAATTAACTCACCGCTCCAGTCAAAGTTTCTCTGGTTTTGTGAGAACTTTGGGTAGACTTTTGATATCACTTTTCTTCATTGTTTTTTTGTTCGGATATGTGTGATCTAATTCTGTCTTTCTTTTTCCATCAATTTCTTTCTGAAACTTGTACTCCATCTCTAACAAAACCTATGAAAAAGAAGAAAAGAATTCAAATATGTGGTAATTTTTAATAACCAAATCATTCATTGCAACTAAAAAACAAAATAAATATAGGAAAGCATCACAAATCGAGATACCGTATTGCTGTGTTGTTCTTCTGCTCCCTTCTCTGTTTTTTTTTTCTTAGAAAAAGAAAGACGTCAACGACTTGTTTATATAACAAATTGAAAAAAAAAAAATTTTTATCGAGATAAAGTTGAAATTTTTTTAAAGATTTATCCAATTAATTAATGTGATTAATGAGATATCTTTATCTCAAATAAAAATTCAATCATAATAATTATTATTTCGAGTTTTTCTTTTTATTTAAATAGATAGTGTTAGTTAAATTTTGGTCAAAACGACTTTAAACATAAATCAAAAGTGTAGTTTTTAAAAGAAAAAAAAATGGTGTATTTTACTAATTCAGAAACTTAAATAGTGTATTTTGCTAATTATCCCTTAAAATTTCTTGTATATTTTGAAATTAACTAAAAGTAAACTATATTGCTTATACTGATATTTCCGTTTCTTCACAGTATGATCTATTGATTTTTGCAACCCTCTATATTTGTATTGTTGCACAGCTACTTATATTTCCCTTTCATTACAATGTGATATAATATTTCTTGTAAGTTTTGCAATCCACTACATATCATTTTTCCCAGAGTCAACTTATCTTCGTGTTTGTATATTGAGTATTACATTTGTACTTTTACAATTCTTTTTTTTTTTATAATCTTGAAGTGCTCTAGGAATTATAATTATTATATCATGTTGGATTTTTAAGAATTTTGGTTTTTATGATATTTTGTAAAAAATTAGAGAGTGATGTGTTTCTAGGGACAAAAGACGAAGACTTGAAAAATCAACCCTGGTGTTTTTCCTTCTTGTCCCATTAAAAATCTCAGTTTTCTCTTCAATCTTATCAACTTCCTCAGAATCCTCTTCACATCGACCACAGGTTTCTTCATCCATCGACTTATTGAAATTTCTTGTAGTATAAGTTAAACCAAAATGTGTGGAAACTATTCAACACAAAAGACTTTTCACTCTCTTCTTTCAACGTGAATAACACTTCGTACGAAGGACTAAATGGTGAGCCAAGCGAAGCTGAGTGGAAATGGAGCACTGACTATATGTATATAAAGAGATGGCATGAAACCAATTTAACCATCACAATTTCCATTTGCTCGCTTCTTTTTCGCTATTGATTTTCAAGAAAGTTAAAAATTAGCTTAAAGAAAAAACGAAAGGCTCTTGAAACTCAATGAGTATCATTCATATTTCTCTTTCTTTTCTCCTCTTGTTCGTTTTTTATTTTCATGACGTGTTTGCGTCTCCTACTAGACACTTGTGTCGTCCGGAGCAAAGGGATGCACTTCTCGAGTTCAAGAATGAGTTTGAGATTCGGAAGCCTTCTTTTCGGTGTTATGTTAATGGTCGCTGGGTAAACCCGTACCCGAAGACGGAGTCATGGGCAAATAATACTGATTGTTGTTATTGGGATGGTATCAAGTGCGATGCCAAATCCGGGGAAGTGATCGAGCTAGACCTCAGATGCAGCTCTCTCTACGGCAAGTTTCGTTCCAATACCAGTCTGTTTAGGCTTCGTAACTTTCGTTTTCTCACCACTCTAAACCTTTCACGGAATGAGTTACATGGTCAAATCCCGTTTTCAATTGGAAATCTTTCTCTTCTTACTTCTCTCGACCTTTCTTCCAATGGGTTTTCGGGTCAGATTCCATCTTCAATTGGAAATCTTTCTCTTCTTACTTCTCTCGACCTTTCTGAAAACGGGTTTTCGGGTCAGATTCCATCTTCAATTGGAAATCTTTCACTTCTTACCTCTCTTGATCTTTCTTTCAATCAGTTTTCGGGTCAGATTCCATCTTCAATTGGAAATCTATCACTTCTTACCTCTCTCGACCTTTCTCTTAATCAGTTTTCGGGTCAGATTCCATCTTCAATTGGAAATCTTTCCCTCTATCTTAACAGACTCTCTGGTGAAATCCCAGATTCTTTTGCCAGTTTGAAAAATTTGACGAGGTTAGATGTTAGTTTCAATAAGCTTAGTGGTAATTTTCCAATTTGGCTACTAAATTTGACAGAGTTGTCGGATTTATCACTCGATTCCAATCAACTCACAGGAACGCTTCCCTCAAACATTAGCTCACTCTCCAACTTGGTGAATTTTTACGCAAGTGACAACGATTTCGTTGGAACCATTCCTTCTTCTCTCTTCACCATTCCTTCTTTGAGAATAATTTATTTGTCAGATAACCAACTCAACGGCACTCTCGAGTTTGGGAATATATCTTCACCAACAAAGCTAGTCGTGTTAATGCTTGGCGGTAACAACTTGAGAGGGCCAATCCCGAGATCCATTTCCAAATTAGTCAACCTCTATTACCTTGACCTTTCCAATTGGAACACCCAATTAGGCCCAATTGACTTGAGTATCTTCTCGCATCTCAAGTCACTCCGAATTCTTGACTTATCCCATTTGAACACCACCACTACGATTGACTTGAATGCCATCTTATCATGTTCTCAGTTGCTGGAAACATTGGATCTCTCAGGCAACCATGTTTCAGCCGAAAACAAGAGCTCAGTTTCAGATCCTCCTTCGCAAATGATACGAGAATTAAACTTGTCAGGCTGCGGTATTACCGAATTTCCAGAGATCATAAGAACCCAGCAGTCAATGAGGAGTCTAGACATTGCCAACAACAAAATCAAAGGTCAAGTGCCTGGCTGGTTATGGACTCTACCAAATCTGACGTACGTGAATCTTTCCAACAACACTTTCGTCAGTTTCGAAAGACCAACGAAACATGGACTATCCTCTGCCGTGGAGTACTTGTCTGGCTCCAGAAACAATTTCACAGGAAAGATTCCCTCCTTCATATGCGCGTTGGGCTCTCTAAGCGTTCTCGATTTATCTGAAAACAACTTCAATGGTTCAATCCCTCTTTGTATGGAGAATCTCAAGAGTAATCTTTCGGTTCTAAACCTCCGTCAGAATCATCTTATCGGAGGCCTTCCGGAGAATGTATTTGAAAGTCTAAGGTCCCTTGACGTTGGTCATAACCAACTGGTGGGAAAGCTTCCAAGATCTTTGATCCATTTCTCTGCCCTTGAAGTTCTTAATGTGGAAAGAAACAGATTCAACGACACCTTTCCGTTTTGGTTGAGTTCTCTACCAAAGCTACAAATTCTTGTCTTACGCTCCAATGCATTCCATGGACGGATACATCGAGCCTCCTTCCTTCAGTTAAAAATCATGGACATCTCGCATAATTACTTCAACGGAGTTTTGCCATCGGATTACTTTGTGAACTGGAGTAAATTGTCATCACTTGGGACAGAAAAAGATCGGTCGGATGTAAACTACATGGGAGAAGGTACCTATTACGAAGATTCAATGGTTTTGATGAATAAAGGTGTAGCATTAGAGCTGGTACGTATCCTGAAAATCTTCACAGCACTCGACTTCTCCGGAAATAGATTTGAAGGAGAAATTCCAAGGTCCATCGGCCTATTGAGAGAGCTTCATGTGCTCAACTTGTCAAACAATGCTTTCACTGGCCACATTCCATCATCTATGGGTAACCTGACAGCTCTCGAGTCACTAGACGTTTCTCAAAACAAGCTTTCAGGAGCGATCCCACAAGAGCTAGGGAATCTCTCGTACCTTTCTTCCATGAACTTTTCCCATAACCAGCTTGTCGGTCTTGTACCTGGAGGCACTCAGTTCCGAACGCAGTCTTGCTCTTCCTTCGAAGACAACCCTGGACTTTTTGGCCCTTCTCTTGACGAAGTTTGCAAAGATATACACAAGACATCATCGCAAGAGAATGAAACACCGGAGGAGGCAGAGGAAGAAGACGAAGAGGTGTTTAGTTGGATTGCAGCTGCAATAGGATTTGGACCTGGCATTGTATTAGGATTGACGATTGGATACATATTGGCCTTCTACAAACCGAGGTGGTTCACGAGTCCTTTTGGCCGAAACAAACACAGAAGCAGAAGCACCACAGCTCATTAAGAGAGGTAATCTTCTGAATTTCATAGATTAAAGACTATTGTATAGTATAATGAAATTTTCTGGGTTAATGTATATTGTATGTGAAAATTAACGCTGTTTTTGTTTGTATAGCGTTCTTAAACCCAAGATGAAGAATCTTTGAAAAACAGAATGAAGCAACCAGACCATAGGTAGAGAAGAAGCTTGGGGGAGAAGGCAACTCATTTTATCAAAGTCTAAATATCAGTGATTGTTTTTGGTTTAGTTTGGTGTGTTTATCATATACTCTGTTTTTAGCCAATGTTTGTGTTTCTCTGTAATTGAACAATGAAAGATTGTTTACAAAGCTCAAACTTATTCTTATTTATTAGATAAACATGATTTGAGAGAGGTAATAATGTTCTTGCTCCGACTAAATCAATTATTCTTCTGCCAAATGAAGAACTAAGATTCAACACACATCTCAGAACATTGATCCTTATTCTCTTTTGGTAATATTAATTAGCTGAGTAAAATGATAACTTACTTAGCTTATTGACAGATATTTCACTTAGCAGATAGATATATTAGTTAGCTGCGATCAAGATCACCGACCAGTTAAAGCTATAGATATACAGGCTTAAAACCCAAGCTTTGCCATCAGAATGAGAGAAAAAAAATCATCTCACAAATCATTCCACTTTCCAACTACTGAAACTCTTCAATAGTCAAATGACTCAAATCTGAATAAGAGAGTATACATACACACATACTTAAGTCCTAAATCTTGTTTATAAATGTAACAAAAATAACCCATCATTTTTAACCAAAAACATTGAACGAAGAAATTACCCTATGTTTATCTGATATGATTGTGATGTATCTGCCATCACCAAGTCCTAAATCTTGTTTAAGGTGATTAACGAACCATCCCCAGTTGATGTCGTTTTCGATCTCCACTACTGCCCACGCTATAGGAACAATTCTATTATCTCCATCCCTTCCAACTGCAGCTATCAATAGGCCTTTAACATCCCATTTAAGGAATGCACCATCTAGTCCTATGATAGGTCTGCAATGTGTTTTCCAAGTGACTCGTTGTGCTTCAAAACAGACATAAATACGATCAAACCTTTGCTTGCTTCCGGGTGTTGGCCCTGGAATAGTCTGAATATCCATAATGGTTCCTTTATTAGTCTTATGAATCTCTGCTTCGTAATCCCAGATTCGAGCAAAATGTGTTCCATGGCCTGCTCGTCTTTGCCTAGTAATTTTGGTCTAAATTACTAGGCTAGGTCAGTATCTAATTTGGCTAGGTCAATATAAGTTCGGGTGTTTTTTGGCTTATTACAAAGTTTGTATTTTTTTTTGGCAAAATCATATAAGTTTGGTATTTAGATGACCGATTTCCCTACACACATACTTAAGGGTCACGATGACAAAATCTTCGGTTTAACCAATAAGAGTATTCATCAAAAGACATCTTATAAACCAATGGATTATATTTTAAAAACTTGGTGAAAACAAACAAGAAATTTATCAATAAAATACAAGAACACTGGGTCAATAACTGCTTAATTCTTTTTTTTTTTTAAAAAAACAAAAGGTAAATGATGCAATTGATAGTATAATCTACACTACTCTATACTCCACTGTTTTACTTTTTTTATTTTAAGTACACAACTTTTTGTTATTTTTTATTCTTGGGAGATGTATATCCTATAAACAAAACTGTGTTAAATGGAAGGACTTGATAGACACCAAAACCAGAAGAGAAACGAAAACAAACGGCTCAAACTTGACAGTATAAAATATCTACTGTTAAAACATCATCCAAAATTTATAAATTAACGATTGAGAAATATTTTGATAAAAAATATAATTCGATAATATTGATCAGATTACAGCATCACAAAGTCAGTGAACAAATCATATAAAACAAACTTGAATAAAGAAAATTGTATCATGCCAATTGCCAAAAGAAACCAAACAAATAAATAGATAACAGAAAGTAGAAACATTGACTGACCGATTACTAAGTTCTGGACAAAAGACGAAGACTTGAAAAGTCAACTTCAGTCTTCTTCCTTATTGTCCCACCAATAATTTTACTTTTTCTCCTTCAATCTCATCTTCTTCCTCAATCCTCTGAACATCGACCACATGTTTCTTCATCCATTGACCTCAAATACTTGATTTTCACTATCGACTCTCTTTCTTTCTCTCTCTCTCTAGATTTTCCGTCAAAGCTATGGAGAAACTCTGTCTTCGAAACTCTGTTTCTCTCATGACGATGGTGGTTATTGTTCTTCTTCCTCGTTGCACTCTTTCTACTACTTCTACATATTCTCGTCCCGAGAAGTTGTACGTCAACTGTGGGTCGGATTCTAATGTCACTTACGGTAACCGGACTTTTGTCGGAGATATGATCTCTGGTGGTAACTCCGTTTCATTCACCAAGAAAGGAACTGAAGCCATCAACCAATCAGGATCAGGAATCTACGAAATGGTTAGGATATTCACAAGCCCTTCTTCTTACAAGTTCCAACTCGATTCCGTTGGTCTGCACTTCGTGCGTCTCCATTTCTCTGCTGTCTCTTCTCGGACACAGCTTTTAGCTGCTCGTTTCACAATCTCAGCTACTTCTCACTTGAAAAGTTTCTCGCTTCAGAATTTCAATGAGACCCCACGAGTTGAGGAGTTTCTCCTGATGATTGACTCGCCGGAATTCGAAATTCGATTTGTGCCCGATCATTCATCCATGGCTTTCGTCAACGCCATCGAAGTGTTCTCTGCTCCAGATGACCTAGAAATTCCGTCAGACTCCGACAAGAATCTGCATACGGTTTACAGATTAAACGTAGGAGGCAAGAAGATCACACCAGAAAACGACACCTTGGGAAGAACTTGGTCATTAGACGATGACTTCCTCTACGAAAAAGATTCTGCGAGGAACATTAACTCAACACAAAAGCCTAACTATGAGTCAGGAACAGTGACGCAATTCACTGCTCCTGATTTCGTCTATCAGACAGCTAAAACGATGAACCATAGCTCGAACGAGGGGGTGGTAGAGGGAATGTTGATGAACGTCACTTGGTCATTTAAGGTCAAAAGCAGCTCAAGACACTTCATCAGGGTTCACTTCTGTGATATCAAGAGTGAATCACAAAATCCCGACTCCGATTTCTATCTCTATGTAAACGGACAATCACGACTAGATGTAAAGCCTTCAGAGCGT
>NW_006256867.1:1691507-1946723 GCF_000478725.1 Eutrema salsugineum
ATATAAATCATAAATATTATTTATTTAAAATTCTACTTGAAAAGCCTTTAAATAAAGTAACTTAAACTTGTATAAGTAGTATATTTTATATATATAAAAAATAAATTTGTAACTAAAAAAGTGATAATAGAGATTTTAATATTATGGTGGTTTATTTTTGTTGTTAATGGAGATTTTTTATTTTTAACCATAATATTAGGATTTGGAAACTTTTTTGAATTTTTAAATGTTGATATGGATGCCTTAAAAATAATATGGCTAAACTGTTATTAATAATAGAATAGTTTAAATTACAAATTTTCCTATATTGTTTTGTATTACCAATGTAATTTTATAATTTAAAAACTTTTTAAATTTTAATTATTGATGTAGACTAAAAACATTGACCTTTTACATGTTATGTGGATGTCTTTGGAAGCATATAGCTTCAGCTTTTATTTTTCTATAAATATTTTTTTTGTTAACAATACAGTTTTAAAATTTGAAAATTTTCTAAATTTTAGATATTGATATAAACCAATAGAATTGAAATTTTAAATCCTATGTGGACACTCTTAGAGGTATATAGCTTCAGGTTTTATTTGTAATATATTTAGATATTAACACTGGAAGATCCCACACGAGGCCCATTGCGGTAAGTGATTTTGGTTTCTCCTCTATGTTTTGAGGCTTACGGAATGTATTCTGATACTGTTTGATTCAGCTAATTGTTACCTTTGTGGTTCAGGTTGGATTGCTAAACCCTTGTCAGACACCATGTTATTCCAAAGATTTTCCTCGGATACCTCAGTCTCTTCGCCTTAATGCAGAACTTCTTTCTCTATTTCTAGTGGTTCGTTTTTCAAAAATTTTGGGTATCAATCACTTGACATGTTTCTCGGATTACTTGAAATTTATCATTCTTCTCAAATCTGGTGGCAAAACTTTAGAGATTTTACAGTCTCTTTTTCAATATTAAAACAGCTTGTAGTGTCTTTGTTTTCATCATAATCATTTTAATTTAGCTAATAGTTAAACATATAGTTTAGTCAAGTTGGTTCTTAATTTTACATTGTAATGATTCATTCTTTAGTGAAACCTATCTCTATTTTTTTGCTTTTTTAATTGAAATGGTTGTACATACATAAAAAAAACTTAAAATTTATTATAGTTATGTGAAAAAAATTTGGATGCTAATGTAGGAGTATGTAAATAAATTTAAATATTTTATTTGTTCTTAATTATTTATATAATTGAAACATCTAACTTAAATTTAAATTTTCCTATTTTAAAATATTTATTTTATTTTTATTATTATTAATATAAATTATATATATAATTTATTCATCTTTAATAAAATTTTAAAACAATAATAGAATTTAGAAACTTTTTTTATTTTTAATGTTGAGGTGGACCAATAAAAAATTTATACAAAATTTCTTTATTAAACAATAATATTAGAATTTGTAAACTTTCTTAATTTTTTTATTTAACACTAATATTAAAATTTGGAAATTTTCTTAATTTTGAATGATGATGTGGACCAATAAAATTCTTAATTTCCTTATTTAATAATAATATTAAAATTTGTAAATTTTCCTAATTTTGAATGATAATGTGGGCCAATAAAATTGTATTTTTTAATCCTATGTGAACGCCTTGAAAAGCTTATAGCTTCATGTTTTATTAGTATAAGATTATATGCAAATCTTATATTTTGCGTCCATGCTATGCGTGGATATTTGGTCGATAAAAATTATATTTATCAATATAAAAATTTTCTATATTAATGTTTTAATTATATATTTAAAATATTATAATGTTAATCTAATAATTTTTATGTAAATTATAAGGTTTTAACGGTTTTTTTAATCTATATATAATATGTTATATTTCAAAAACGTATTATTTGGTCAAACACTTATAAGTAAAATTTTACAAATTAATCAAATGCTAATTTTAAATATAGTATTGACATGATGATAAAATATTATACATTCACTTTTTTAAATCATGAAGATATTTTTTTTTATCATTTTCACTTTTATTTCAATTATATATGTGTTTTTTAAAAACAATAAAAATAATTATATTTAATTTTTTTTCCTTCTCTTGTAATTAACTAATAAATAAAATATTTGCTTTTGAGGTTAATAATAACTATAAACTTGAAATCAAAACAGCATATGAATATAAAATGAATAAAATCACTAAAAATTTTTGAATTAAATATATTTTTGATAATTGGTTGTGTAAAATTTTAAATAATTTTTTAATTATTATTCCTCATCTCTTCTAATGAGAATGAAAAAAAATTTCATCATGTTCATTTTTATTTTTGTTATATCTGTTTTTTTATGAATATGTCATATTTGTATATTTTAATGATTTGTGTATGACTATATTCAGTTTCATCATATTCATTTTTACTTCTTTGAATTATAATTAAGTAGGCAAAATCGGTATAATTAAATACATTTAATTTTTTAAAAAAAAAAAAAATTGAACAACTCAAAACAAAGAGTTTCTACATTAATCTATTGCAATTCCAAGTCGAATTTTTTTTAAAAAAAGAAAATTTTGATTATTTTTCAGTAATATATTACATAATATTATGTGAATATATGTATTGCATATGTTAAAACATTTATATGAATATAAATTATAATTATTAGTTATTTAAAATTCAATGTGAAAACCCTTAAAATCAAGTAACTAAACTTGTATAAGTAGCATATATTTGTTTTGTAGATGATAAATTATATTTGTAACTTAAACAGTGTTAATGGAGATTTTAATATCATTTTGGTTTTTTGTGTTGTTAACAGAGATTTCTTTATTTTTTAATTTATTTTTTAACTATAATATTAGAATTAAGAGTTTTTTAATTTACATTTTTGTTATATACAAATAAAATTGATAATAGAATAATATAACTTTAACTATTATTAATAATAGAATAATTTTAACTAACACTTTTACCTAAATTGTTTTGTATTAACAATATAATTTTATAATTTAGAATTTTTTTAAAACTTTAGTTATTAATGTAGACTAATAAAATTGACCTTTTAAATCTTATGTGTATGTCCTTACAGGCATATAGCTTCAAATTTTATTTTTCTATAAATATATTTTTTTGTTAACAATATAATTTTAAAATTTAGAAATTTTTTTAAATTTAAATATTAATATGGACTAATAAAATTAAACTTTTAAATCATATATGGATATTCTTAGAGAAATATAGCTTTAAATTTTATTAATAATAGATTTAGGAATCAAACATGGAGGATGCCACACAAGGCTCGTTGCGGTAATTGATTTTGATATTTTCTCCTTGTTTTGAGGTTTACCGAATGTATTTGGATGATGTTTGGTCAGCTAATTGTTACTTTTATGGTTAAAATTAGATTTTTAAAATCCTATAAAATGCCATGTTATTTTAAAAAAAATTTTCGGATATCTTAGTCTCATTCGTCTTAATGACAAAACTTCTTTCTCTATTTTCAGTGTTTTGTTTTTCAAAAGTATCGAGTATCAATCACTTGACATGTTTCTTGGATTGGTTGGAATTTATCATTCTTCTCAAATTTGATGGCTAAGCTTTAGAGATTTTATGATCTTTTTTTCAATATTAAAGCGGCTTGTAGTGACTTTGTTTATATCTTCTTTCATTATATTCTTTGTAATTTAGCTAATAGTTAAAAATATAATTTAGTCAAGTTGATTGTATTTTTTTGTTTTTGTTAATTTGAAATAGTTGCACACATAGAAAAATTGGACGCTAATGTAAGAGTCTCTAAATATGTATGTATAAATCTAATTTAAATTTATATTTTCATAGTTTAATATTATTATTTTAGTTTTTATTAATATAAATTTTATATATGATTTATTTATCTTTAATAATTTTTAAAAACAATAATAAAATTTAGAAACATTTAAATTTTCAATATTGAGGTGGACCAATAAAAATTTTATACAAAAATTTCCTTATCCATCAATAGTATTAAAATTTGTAAACTTTCCTAATTTTCTTATTCAGCAATAATTTTATAACTTGTAAATTTTCCTTAATTTTGAATGTTGATGTGGACCAATAAAATTACTCTTTTAAATCCTATGTAAAAACCCTTAGAGCATGGCAGTTTTACACAGGTTCTAAGGTGGGGTTTATAAGTTTTTTGGATTTTAAAAAAATGAAAAAAGCCCAATATCTCGTGAACCGGTTCTTGTTTTAGAGTTTTTGGAGACTGTATTTAGAAGGGTTCATAAGTGACGTGTCTGCTTCTCATTCGTTCAACAAGAAATTTTTTTACGCTCTCTCTCCTCTTCCACTTTCTCTGGTTTTTCGTTTATGTCGACATTTATTTCTCCTCTTCCAACCACGATTTTTTCTCTGGTGATTTCAGATCATGGGCTAAAAAAATGAAAGCTTTGCATGAACCCACTTGAAAAAGAGCTGGGATTTTCATTGGAATCAAAGCATCACTCTTTCCTCGATCATTGTTACAAATCGAACAGACGGTAATGCCGGAGGCTCAATTCCGAGATAAATTTGATCACGTCGATTTCTTTCTGGTTTGTTACGTGTTTGAACTGCCAAACCAATTCATTCATTATATAAAATCAAAACCGAGAACATCATACTTGAGATCACTGTTCTTCTTTTGCTTCATAGTTTGTGAAGGAAAATTAAACAAAAAAAATTTTAGATTTCATCAAACCCAGTTTAAGAACCTCTAATGATGTTCACCATTGGAGGAATAAAAAACTTTGGAGTTCTAAACCATTCTTTAATCAAAAATAAATTATTAAAAAATAGCTATGAACCCCAAGAGGAGGTTCACCATTACTGGTGCTCTTAGAAACATATAGCTTCAACTTTTATTAGTATAAGATGTTTTCTCATTTTTTTATTTTAAAATATATCTACTGATCTACATATTTGATTTACTAAGGTTATTTTCTTATAACGTATCTCGGACTTGGAAAATATCATGAATGTGAATTCAAAACATTGATTTGACAAACTTTTTCTCTCTCGAAGCTCTTTCGCGTGCTTCCGTCTTGGTGGTCTTCTCCGGTTATGGCGCTCATCGCTGGACTGTGAGAAGGCCACCCCAAGGTTAGTTTTGTAATTCGCGCCCATCATCGACGGAAGAGGTTCATCGGCGGTGGATTTGGAGGCGACCTATTCTTCTCTGCAGTACTGTGGCATGGAAAACCAGCGCGACGAGCGGCTGCGGAAGCTTGGTGGCCTTGACAAAGTGGTGTTGTGGAGTCTCAGTGATTTGTCTCTGATCAAGGGCGGCGGAGTGTTTCATTGGAGATCTTGCCGCAGTTCTATCGAGGCTTAGAGAGGCAACTTGTTTTCGCTAGTTTGGTGGGTTGGGCCGTTTGTCGGGGACAGTTCTCCTGGTCGACGGTTGGATCTACCTAAGGATGGCGGTTCCTCTCGGTGGTGTTGTCAACTTGTCGGAGTCGGATACTGTTCCTTACCGGATTGAAGATGGTGGTTCACGTGGTAAAAAAGAGGAGATGTGCATCGCGCGGCGGTGTTGGTTTCGAAGGAAGAGAAAATCTGTGTGTCGGTTACTGGATCTGGTGGTAGTCGACGATTTGGCCGTGGGTTATTCCATGCTTTTGGTCATGTCACTCCGGGAGTAGGAGTATTCGGAATCTTGCTGTGAACGGATCTGGTTTCCGAAATTGGACAACCTAGTTTCCAGTTCCTTAAAGGCGACGATAGCTCTGCGCCGTTCTCGCATACGCTGGAGGAAGATATGCATGGGCTCGAGCTACTTTTCCCAATCACAGATTTAATCTTAACCTAGTCCATACGCTTTACCTTAGCCTATTTCCAAGTCTTTTTTCATTTTTTTGTTCAGGTTTACCACCGGCGGAGATGTACTGTTCCGATACCCTTTTAGGAATTTTATTAATAAAAATATATATTTTTTTAAAAACATTCATTTTGACACGTTTCGACATTTCATAGTTTATAAAACTGTCACATACTCACATGGTTTTTGTGATATGCTTACAACTAATAAATGTCTTTGGTACAATTGTTTTTCAATTTTTAGTTCTACCAATTTTTATTATTTTTACGATAAAAGTTATCATTTTAAAAATATGTTGATTGTCACTAGTTCAGTGTTTTATATGGGAAAATGGTCAAAATTAATCGAACTAAATTTGATGTGTCGAAAAAAATCCGAACTAAAATACGGTGCTAATAACTATCTAAACTCTAAATAATTCAAATTTCCTATCTGAATTCTAATATATGTGTCAAAATCTATCTTGACTAACTTTGACATTAGTAACTGTTAAAAAATGCTAACGAGGCATGCTGACGTTGTCATTTTAATAAAACGATATTTTTTTTGTTGTAAAAAAAATCAAAAACTTATCCTCTTACCAGAACTTGACTTTTTAATTTGTAGTTAAATGTGTGGACCAGTTGAACCGTGAAACAATATTAATACTTTTTACAAACATATTTATATATTATTGATATGCTGCAACATTACAATCATGAGACCTAAAGAGAACAAGTAACATCCCGTGGATTATCAAAGCCATTACAAAAAGTAACCTGTTTGCTCTATCGAGATCTAAAGAGAACGAATTCTCACCCAAAATCGATTTTCTCCTTTTGTTAAGCTTCTTCAATCTCGTTTTTCTTCTACGGTTTTTTGGTTTTCTCTGCCAGAATTGGTAGAGAGAGAATGGAGAAGACGAAGTTGTTGCTGCTGCAATTCTCCGAACTCAACATCGAACACAGTTCCCGATTAATTGCAGCCTCTCAATGCTCCAACAATGGAATTCGATGAAGAAGAAGAACTCTCTAACCCTAATTCGATTTTGAGGGTGTATTTTATCCCCAATTTAATATGTGGTCGTTTCGTTAATTTTTTTTTTCGAGTTTAGACATATATATCAATAACATATAAATGTATTTGTAAAGAAAATCAATAATATCTCACGGTTCAGTTGGTCATTGCTTAAATGGGGTTTACAATGGCGCAGATTGAAGTCCAAGGAATAGAAAAAATTTAGATTTTTTTTAACAACGAAAACGACGTCGTTTTAGTAAGGTGACAACGTGTCATGCCAAGTCATATTCTATCATGCCTCGTCAACGTTTTTTAACAGTTGATTAACGTCAAAGTTAGTCAAAGTAGATTTTAACACATATATTGGAGTTCGAATAGGAAATTTGAATTAATTTGGAGTTCAGATAGTTATTAGCACCGTATTTTAGTTTAGATTTTTTTTAGCAAATTTAGTTCGGGTTGGTTTTGGCCATTTTCCCATGTTTTATATATATAAGATTTTATTGGTTCATGTGTTTCAAATAATATCGATCTCCAATCAAAATCTTGTTCATTGGATTATCGATGTAAGAATTATCGTCAATATCTTATATTATTAGTTTAACAACTTATATGTACTTGTTGAAATCTGGTGTCTTTAATTCAACACATCGACAACACCAAGAAAAACAAAAAAATTGTAATATCTAATGGATCACTTTTTCCTCATAATTTTATCTTTCTTGGTCTTCTCCATCCTTTCTCTAAAACGTTTGATCGGTAGATGGCGGAACAAGTTTAACTTACCTCCAACTCCAGCTTGGTCACTGCCGGTGATTGGTGATTGGTGTAGAAAGTAAATTTTGAGGAGATAAATATTGCAATATAAGAAAACAAATTGAGACATAGAAAAACATTTTATAAAAGCGGATTAAGGAAAAATGAGAAATGGAGGCGAGATGATCTCTTTCCTTAATTCAAAATATCTCCCGCAGTGTGGCGGTTAGATGAGATAATGAATCCCATGATACAACCACTGATATTCGTATAATCGCAGCACCCGATTATTGATAACACCGGATTTTGACTATTTTTATGGATCATTTTAATATCTTTTACAGGTGTTTTTACTCCATTTTCAAAGGTTTTCAAAGGATTTCTATATTTTCGGATTTTAAAAGACTTTTCAGGTAATGTGGGATAAAGAGGCACAAAATAGAACAAAAAGACTCTTTTGGATAAATGCAGACCGTCAGAACTTTCATGGAGAGACGAAGACCTTCTCACCGTCTGATCACCCTCAAAATTGGACAACTTATAGAAGAATCAACCAGCTTTCAAATGCACTTAGTTTGGAGACATTACAACGGTTGGATCTCAAGATATTCCATTAGCCCCGGAGCCACGCGGAGTCGGCCAGCAACTCACGCGACCGCGGCCAACAAGCTATTTGCCGCGGTCAGAAGCTTCCCGATCGCAGCCAACAAGCCAATTGCCGCGGTCACAACACTCCCGACCGCGGCATTCAACCTCCGACTTAAAGCCCACTTATCTGAAGCCCAAAGTCATTCCCAGCCTCAATTCCGGAACCCTAGAGACCATGGAGTATTGGAGACTATAAATACATGTCATTTAGGTCGTTTTTAGAGAGAACCCTAGATACTTTACAGAAACCCTTTTCTTTTAGCCGTTTTTATGAGATTTTTGTAGAAGATTTTTCAAGTCCGAGTTCTTCAATAGAGAAGCTTTCTTTATCTCTTTTCTTTACTGTTTTTCATTACTTTTATTAAAACCAATGATGATGTCGAACTCAGCCATGTCTGAGTAGATCCCGAGTTGGGCTTAGGGTTCCCGAAAGGGGCTCTCATAATCGATTAAAAAATTAGAGATTGATGTGTTTCTAGGGACAAAAGACGATGACTTGAAAAATCAACCCTGGTCTTTTCCCTTATTGTCCCATTAGAAATCTCAGTTTTCTCTTCAATCTTATCTTCTTCCTCAGAATCCTCTTCACATCGACCACAGGTGTCTTCATCCATCGACTTATTGAAATTTCTTCTAGTATAAGTTAAACCAAAATGTGTGGAAACTGACTATTCAACACAAAAGACTTTTCACTCTCTTCGTTCAACGTGAATAACACTTCGTAGCAAATGACTAGATGGTGAGCCAAGCGAAGCTGAGTGGAAATGGAGCACTGACTATATGTATATAAAGAGATGGCATGAAACCAATTTAACCATCACAATTTCCATTTGGTCGCTTCTTTTTCACTATTGATTTTCAAGAAAGTTAAAAATTAGCTTAAAGAAATAACGAAAGGCTCTTGAAACTCAATGAGTACCATTCATATTTCTCTTTCTTTTCTCCTCTTGTTCGTTTTTTATTTTCATGACGTGTTTGCGTCTCCTACTAGACACTTGTGTCGTCCAGAACAAAGGGATGCACTTCTCGAGTTCAAGAATGAGTTTGAGATTCGGAAGCTTTCTTTTTTTCAGTGTTATGTTAATGGTAGCGTTGTTATTGGAATGGTATCAAGTGCGATGCCAAATCTGGGGAAGTGATCGAGCTAGACCTCAGTTGCAGCTGTCTCTACGGCAAGTTGCGTTCCAATACCTCTGTTTAGGCTTCACAGCTTTTGTTTTCTCACCACTTTATACCTTTCATATTAGGTCCCCAAATCCCGTTCTCAATTGGAAATCTTTCTCTTCTCACTTCTCTCGACCTTTCTGAATATGGGTTTTCGGGTCAGATTCCATCTTCAATTGGAAATCTTTCACAGCTCACCTCGCTTGAACTTTCTTCCAATCAGTTTTCGGGTCAGATTCCATCTTCAATTGGAAATCTTTCACAGATCACCACTCTCCGTTTTTCCTTTAATCAGTTTTCGGGTCAGATTCCGTCTTCAATTAAAAAGCTCTCTCATCTCGAAACTCTTGACCTCAGTCATAACAGACTCACTGGTGAAATCCCAGATTCTTTTGCCAGTTTGAAAAATTTGACCGAGTTAAATGTTAGTTTCAATAAGCTTAGTGGTAATTTTCCAATTTCACTTCTAAATTCGATCAACTCACAGGAACGCTTCCTCCAAACATTAGCTCACTCTCCAACTTGGAGTGGTTTTATGCATATGACAACGATATAGTTGGAACCATTCCTTCTTCTCTCTTCACCATTCCTTCTTTGACACAAATTGATTTGTCAAATAACCAACTGAACGGCATTCATGAGTTTGGGAATATACCTTCACCAACAAAGCTAGTGAGGTTAGAGCTTGGCGGTAACAACTTGAGAGGGCCAATCCCGAGATCCATTTCCAAATTAGTCAACCTCTATTACCTTGACCTTTCCAATTGGAACACCCAATTAGGCCCAATTGACTTGAGTATCTTCTCGCATCTCAAGTCACTCCGATTTCTTGGCTTATCCCATTTGAACACCACCACTACGATTGACTTGAATGCCATCTTATCATTTTTCCAGTCGCTTGGATCATTGGATCTCTCAGGGAATCATGTTTCAGCCGAAAACAAGAGCTCAGTTTCAGATCCTCCTTCGCAAATGATTAGTTCTTTAAACTTGTCAGGCTGCGGTATTACCGAATTTCCAGAGATCATAAGAACCCAACAGTCTATGAGATTTCTAGACATTTCCAACAACAAAATCAAAGGTCAAGTGCCTGGCTGGTTATGGACGCTACCAGATCTGGAGTACGTGGATCTTTCCAACAACACTTTCGTCAGTTTCGAAAGACCAACGAAACATGGACTATCCTCTGCCTTTATGTACTTGTTTGGCTCCAAAAACAAGTCTAAGGTCCCTTGACGTTGGTCATAACCAACTGGTGGGAAAGCTTCCAAGATCTTTGATCCATTTCTCTGCCCTTGAAGTTCTTAATGTGGAAAGAAACAGAATCAACGACACGTTTCCGTTCTGGTTGAGTTCTCTACAAAACCTGCAAGTTCTTGTCTTACGCTCCAATGCATTCCATGGACCGATTCATCGAGCCTCCTTCCTTCAGCTCCTTCCTTCGCATAATCACTTCAACGGAACTTTGCCATCGGACTATTTTGTGAGCTGGAGTAAAATGTCATCACTTGGGACAGAGGAAGGTCGCTCAGATCTATACTACATGGGAAATGCATATTACGAAGATTCAATGGTCTTGATGAATAAAGGTGTACCATTAGAGCTGGTACGTATCCTTGAAATCTACACAGCACTCGACTTCTCCGGAAACAGGCTTGAAGGAGAGATTCCAAGCACCATCGGCCTATTGAAAGAGCTTCATGTGCTCAACTTGTCAAACAATGCTTTCACTGGCCACATTCCATCATCTATGGGTAACCTGACAGCTCTCGAGTCACTTGACGTTTCTCAAAACAAGCTTTCAGGAGTGATCCCACAAGAGCTAGGGAATCTCTCGTACCTTGAAGTCATGAACTTCTCCCATAACGCAGCCTTGCTCTTCCTTCGAAGACAACCCTGGACTTTTTGGCCCTTCTCTTGACGAAGTTTGCAAAGATATACACAAGACATCATCGCAAGAGAATGAAACACCGGAGGAGGCAGAGGAAGAAGACGAAGAGGTGTTTAGTTGGATTGCAGCTGCAATAGGATTTGGACCAGGCATTGTATTAGGACTGACGATTGGATACATATTGGCCTTCTACAAACCGAGGTGGTTCACGAGTCCTTTTGGCCGAAACAAACACAGAAGCAGAAGCACCACAGCTCATTAAGAGAGGTAATCTTCTGAATTTCATAGATTAAAGACTATGTATAATATAACGAAAGTTTCTGGGTTAATGTATACTGTATGTGAAAATTAACTTTTTACGCCGTTTTTGTTTGTATAGCGTTCTTAAACCCAAGATGAAGAATCTTTGAAAAACAGAATGAAGCAACCAGACCATAAGTAGAGAAGAAGCTTGGGGGAGAAGGCAACTCATTTTATCAAAGTCTAAATATCAGTGATCGTTTCCGGTTTAGTTTGGTGTGTTTATCATATACTCTGTTTTTAGCCAATGTTTGTGTTTCTCTGTAATTGAACAATGAAAGAATGTTTACAAAGCTCAAACTTATTCCCATTTCTCTGTGATTGGACATGATTTGAGAGAGGTAATAATGTTCTTGCTCCGAATAAATCAATCATTCTTCTGCCAAATGAAGAACTAAGATTCAACACACATCTCAGAAAATTGATCCTTTTTCTCTTTTGGTAATATTAATTAGCTGAGTAAAATGATAACTTAATTAGTTTATTGAAAGATATTTCACTGAGAAATATATTAGTTAGTGGCGATCAGGATCAGCGACCAATTAAAGCTATAGATATAGTTGCTTAAAACCCAAGCTTTGCCATTACAATGAGGAAAAATCATCTCACAAATCATTCCACTTTCCAACTAATGAAACTCTACAATAGTCAAATGACTCAAATCGGAATTAGAAAGTATACATACACACATAATTTAAGGTCACAATGACAAAATCTTCGGTCTTACCAATAAGAGTATAAGTATTCATCAAAAGACATCTTCTAAAATGGATTATATTAAAAAAATTTGGTGAAAACAAACAAGAAATTTTTACTGCTTAATTCTTTTTGTTTTTAAAAACCAAAAGGTAAATGGAAGTCGCTCTAATTTTTACTTATAAACCAAAACAAGAAATTTTCAGTTATATCGTTCTAAGATAATGCAATTGATAGTATAATCTATACTACTCTATACTCCACTGATACTTTTTCGTTTTTAAGCAGACAACTTTTCAGAGTACAAATCTTTTGTTATTTTTATTCCTGGGAGATGTATATCCTATAAACAAAACTGTGTTAAATGGAAGGACTTCATGGACACCAAAACCAGAGGAGAAACGAAGACAGACGGTTTAGAAATATTTTGATCACATCAAAAAAATATAATTCGATAATTTTTATCAGATTACAGCATCACAAAGTCAGTGCAAAATCATATAAAAAAAATTCGAATAAAGAAAAAACGTATCATGCCAAACGAAACCAAACAAATAAATAGATAACAGTTGACTGACCGAGTCAGTCATGGACAAAAACGAAGACTTGAAAAGTCAACTCCGGTCTTCTTCCTTATTGTCCCACCAATAATTTACTTTTTTTCCTTCAATCTCATCTTCTTCCTCAATCCTCTCAACATCGATCACATATTTCTTCATCCATTGACCTCAAAAACTTGATTTTCACTATTGACTCTCTTTCTTTCTCTCTCTCTCTAGATTTTCCAACAAAGCTATGGAGAAACTCTGTTTTCGAAACTCATTTTCTCGCTTTATGACGACTGTGGTCATTGTTCTTCTTCCTCGTTGCACTCTTTCTGCTACTTCTACATATTCTCATCGTCCCGAGAAGTTTTACGTCAACTGTGGGTCGGATTCTATTGTCACTTATGGTGGTCGGACCTTCGTCGGAGATATGATCTCCGGTGGTAACTCCGTTTCTTTCAACAGTAAAGGAACTGAAGCCATCAACCAATCAGGATCAGGAATCTATGAAACGGTTAGGATATTCAGACGCCCTTCTTCTTACAAGTTCCAACTCGATTCCATTGGTCTGCACTTCGTGCGTCTCCATTTCTCTGCTGTCTCTTCTCGGACAGAGCTTTTAACTGCTCGTTTCACAGTCTCAGCTACTTCTCACCTGAAAAGTTTCTCGCTTCAGAATTTCAATGAGACCCCACGAGTTGAGGAGTTTCTCCTGATGATTGACTCGCCAGAATTCGAAATTCGATTTGTGCCCTATCATTCATCCATGGCTTTTGTCAACGCCATCGAAGTGTTCTCTGCTCCTAATGACCTCGAAATTCCGTCAGACTCCGACAAGAATCTGCATACGGTTTACAGATTAAACGTAGGAGGCAAGAATATCACACCAGAAAACGACACCTTGGGAAGAACTTGGTCAGTTGACGAGGACTTCCTCTACGAAAAAGATTCTGCGAGGAACATTAATTCAACACAAAAGCCTAACTACGAGTCAGGGACAGCGACGCCATTCACTGCTCCTGATTTTGTCTATCAGACAGCGAAAACGATGAACCATAGCTCGAATGAGGGGATGGCAGATGGGATGTTGATGAACGTTACTTGGTCATTTAAGGTCAATAGCAACTCTAGACACTTCATCAGGGTTCACTTCTGTGATATCAAGAGTGAATCACAAAATCCCGACTCCGATTTCTATCTCTATGTAAACGGACAATCACGACTAGATGTAAAGCCTTCAGAGCGTATTAGGTTGGTGACTCCGTTTTTCAAAGATGTGAATGTCTCTGATGGTTTTGGACTCTTGAATGTTACAATAGGTACTAAGGATTCCACTAAGGATGCTGGTTTTCTGAATGGTCTGGAGGTGATGGAGTTTTTGAAAAAGTCAGATTCTTCAGATAAAAGTAGTTTCCGGGTTTACATCATCGCTGGCTGTGTTGTTGCTGCATCGGTTCTGGTATTGAGTTTGTTGTTCACAGTTTTCTTGAAGCGGAGGAGATCGAAGAAGGAGAATAAGTCAGACGCTGAGGTCACTGAATGGTCTCCTTTGCCATTGTACAGAGGTGGTGGGAGTTCCGACAATAGACCTTCTGATCCGGTCAACAATTCTCCATTACGCAGCAATAGAACTTTTGATCCGGTCCATAATTCGCCATTACGCAACCTAAACTTAGGCTTGACCATTCCCTTCATAGACATTATGAGAGCTACAAACAATTTCGATGAGCAGTGGTTGATCGGGAGAGGCGGTTTTGGAGACGTTTACAAAGCCATTCTTCAAGATGGAAGCAAAGCGGCTATCAAGAGAGGCAAGAGTGGTTCAGGACAAGGACTATTGGAGTTTCAAACAGAGATTCAAGTCCTGTCGAGAATCCGGCACAGGCACCTCGTTTCTCTAACGGGTTACTGCGAAGAGAACTCGGAGATGATCCTTGTCTACGAGTTTATGGAGAAAGGTACGCTTAAAGAGCATCTATACGGCTCGGATTTGCCTTCACTGACATGGAAACAGAGACTAGAGATTTGCATCGGAGCAGCTAGAGGTTTGCATTATCTCCACAGTGGCTCAGAAGGAGCAATCATTCACAGAGATGTCAAATCCACAAACATACTACTAGACGAGAACACCGTAGCCAAAGTCGCGGATTTCGGGCTCTCAAACTCGCGGTTCGTAATCAAGATCCAATCAATATCAGCACTAACATCAAAGGAACATTCGGTTACCTCGATCCTGAGTATCTGCAGACACACATCTTGACGGAGAAATCAGATGTTTACGCTTTCGGAGTCGTTCTCCTCGAGGTCCTGTGCGCGAGATCGGCTCTCGATCCTTCTCTTCCTCACGAGGAAGTGAATCTAGCGGAGTGGGCGATGTTCTGCAAATCCAAAGGGATAATCGATGAGATCTTAGATCCGAAATTGATAGGTCAGATCGAGCCGAGTTCGTTGAGGAAATACATGGAAATCGCGGAGAAGTGTTTGAAAGAGTACGGCGACGAGAGGCCGAGCATGGGGGATGTGATCTGGGATCTGGAGTATGTTCTTCAGCTTCAGATGATGCCGATTCGCAGAGAGCCTCACGAGGATAGCGCCGCGACGATCTCCGGCGGCGGAGGCGAAAGCTCGTTGGTGATTCCGAGGTTGATGGTGAGTGATTCGTTTAGCTCAAACTCGATTGTTCAGAAGAACGAAGGGAAGAGTAGCTATGGAGGTACAGATTCATCGGAGAGTCGAGTTTTCTCCCAATTGAAGATCTCCGAAGCAAGATAAAATTTCCTATGAAACATTCTGATTTGAAAAGCGTCTGGTTTAAAGCTTTTGATATTAAAAACCGGTTATTGCCGGTTTAAATATAATCATTTTAAAACATATGCAAAGTAACGAGTCAATTGAATGTAATATAAAATTAAAACCCGGTTATCGTCGGTTTAAAGTTAATTATTCTAAGACAAATGCTAATTTCCGAATCGAAAAACAATTCAATTTAATTAACCGATAAAAACCTAATTTCAAGAAAAGTTCTGATTTGATAAGTGATTGGTTTAATTTTTGAAATTGAAACCCGGTTCCTGCCGGTATAACGACTCAGCTGTTTGTGATGTCGGCGATGAACGAGTCCAGATTCCGAGCCGATGATCCACCAGACGCCAACGCCGATCTCGCCGCGTGCTTCAGCTCCGTCACTCTCCTCCTCATATCCGCGGCGGCAGATCCTTCCCTCACGGCCTCAATACATCTCTCCACCTCTTCAACCTTAAGCTCTCCGTCGACAGCGTCGTTCCTCATCCTCACTCCGATCCCGAACACATCCACAAGCAATCTCGCGTCAAGCGGCTGATCAATCCAGCTCGGGTACGCCACCACCGGAACACCAGTCACCACCGTCTCCATCGTCGAGTTCCATCCACAGTGCGTGACGAAACAAGAGATCGCCACGTGACTCAGTATCCACTCTTGTGGACCCCACTCAATCACAATACCTTGACCTTCTCTAACCATCTCCTGCAAAACGTCGACGTTTTCGCCTTTCTCCTTTGGCCTAATCACCCAGAGAAACGAAACTCCTCTGTTTCTCAGAGCCGTTGCTATGCTCTTAACTTGAGTCTCCGAAGATTTCAGCAAACTTCCAAAAGAAATGTAAACAACCGAAGACCTAGCTTGCTTGTCAAGCCACTCCATACAATACTCATCCGATTTCCACATATCAAGATTTTTACCATCTAGGGTTTTGTCTTCTTCATCAGCTCCCAACAGAAATGGAGAAACCAGAGGACCAATTGGGATCATGGGTTTTAAACCAGACATCGATTCGATTATCTCTGATTCGAGCTCGTAGAACGAATTAACCAAAACCCATTTCACATCTTTCAAGCAATCGACGAACTCCACCATTAGGCTATTGAAATGACTTCCTGAAGAAGGCAAGAGAAACGAAGGGAGATCTCCAACTTCCAACAATGGTAAACCTGGCAATTCAACCGTTTGATTCAAATCTTCGAGATTCTCAGGGAAAGCATTCGTCTTCATGTAGTAACGGTAATAAACCGAGAAAGCTCCACAAGCTTCGATCCAGAGGATTGCACAGGGGATGTTATATGCAGCTGCAACACTTGGAACCCATGGAGCAAAAGGCACAGTGACGATGCAAGAGAATCTCTTTGATTCGACGATTTTAGACAAGTTCTTGGCTCCGACTTTTTTCAACGATGGTATGAGAGAATCTGCGGCTCTTGTGTGGTCTTTAGGCAGACCGTCGGGGAAGAAAGCAAGGTCCACTGGGCTACGGTGATGTTCTTCGGCGGCGGTGGTGGTGGAGAGGAGGTCACGGGTTTTCTCGGTGGTAGCGAGAGTGAAGCTAAGGTTTGGTCGTGAGAGATGTTTGGCGAATTTGAGCATTGGATTAAGATGACCTTGAAATGGTAGTGCTACCAATAGAACATGTGTTTCTTGACCCTCACTATTTCTCATTTCTGCTTTGTTTAGAGGTGTTACTTATTAGACTTGAGTTGTGTATGAGATTGTGTGTAACTTGTAATTGTGGTGGTATATATAACAATGGTTGCTTAACGATAGATTTTTGCTTAAAATGAAGTTATTAAGTGAGATTTTGGTAAGAAAAATCTATATATAGTAAAAATTGGTAACCCAATAAAATGTAATAGATTCAAAAGTTACCACGTTTATTAGCACCCTGCGCCTTGTCCTTAACTCAATTCAAATCTTGTATAATTGTTGACCAAAAAAACACGATATATATACCAATTCTAGTATGGTTAAAGTCAACAGTCATTACTAATGATTTATGAATCTTTTTGTATAGTGTGACACTGAGATCATTGTAATTTGTTAATGACAATCTATAAACTGTAATTGGTAATCCAATAAACGTTGGTCAATAAATTCAAATTTAATCATGTGTTTCTATGCTCTTGTAAATAAATAAATATATGTTATTTTCAATTGTGTTATGGTTATGATTAGATTTATATAAAAAATATGGTTATGATTAGATTTATATAAAAAAAAACAGGTCTCAATTCATTCGGATCAGTCTCGTTTGTATCTGTCTCACTTTTAGATTTGAAATCCGTTAAGCTCTATTTAGTTTTTGGAACTAACAGAGTAATCGGTTTATACATGCCAAAATTCTTTTAATCTATTTAAAACCATTTACGATATGATGCTTAAACATTCTTAATATTTATTTTAAATTATATAAACTAAGCTTTTGGAAGCTAATCAGAAGCTAACACACCAGTATAATTACCATTGTTTTTTTATTAAATAATAATTACCAATGTTTCAAGGCATGCTTGAATATTCCACTAAGAAAAATCATCGAAATTGTTTATACTAATCTAAAATCCTAGCAAAGGTGGGTGAATCTTTTTTTTTAAATAGTTATACATATTTTCGAGATGACAAAATTTAACAATATGATAAAATCATATGAACACTCGAACATTTATGTAGATTTTAGTTATGTTATATATCCAAGAAGAAATGAATAATATTAAGTAACATCTATTACAAATAACATATCAATTGGTAACATCAGATGGCAAATCAAATAACATCATTACGTAGTAAATTCATGTGCATGCGTTACTAGCTAAGCTTGTATTCACTTTATAAAAGAAAATACAAAATAGCAATAGCAATAATGAAGGGAAGAGCAGCTACGGAGGTACAGATTCATTGATCGAAGAGTCGAGTTTTCTCCCAATTGAAGATCTCTGAAGCAAGAAAACAAATAATCTCTTGAATCCTTCTGATTTAAATACCGACTGGTTTTAACTTTTGATAATAAAATCCGGTTATTGCCGGTTTAAATATAAACATTTTTTTAAGTCGACAAAAAAAAACATTTCAAAACAGATGTAAAGTGAGTCAACACTATGATCGATGACTTTCTAGTTGATGAGAAACGTGCACAAAAAGAAAAGGGTAACACTATGATCGATCACTTGCTTTCTCTCCAAGAAACTCAACCAGATTATTATACGGATGTCATCGTCAAAGGACTCATAGTTGTAAGTATTGAGGAATACATTTAATACATCACTAACAACTAACAAGGCTAACTAAGCTTTTTATAATGACTAATTCTTGACTTCTATTTGGATAGGTTATGATATTTGCCGGAAATGTAACAAGAACGTTAGAATGGGCGATGCTAAATCTGTTGAACCATCCAGAAGTACTAAAGAAAGCGAGGATTGAAATCGATACAAACATTGGTTTGGACAGGTTAATAGATGAACAGGATGCGAAAAGTCTTCCTTACCTCCAATGCATCATATCAGAGATTTTTCGACTTTACCCGGCAGCTCCTTTACTTGCTCCTCATAGGGCTACAGATGATTGTATAGTTGGAGGCTACGACTTCCCTCTTGGCACGACATTAATCGTGAACGTATGGGCCGGCCATTCACCGAGACCCAAACATATGGTAAGAGCCAGAAAAGTTCAAGTTAGAGCGGTTCGAGAAGAAAGGAGAAGAACAAAAGTTGATGCCGTTTGGAATGGGACGACGAGCTTGTCCCGGGTCTGGTCTAGCTCAACGGGTCGTGAGTTTGGCTCTCGGATCGATGATTCAATGTTTTGAATGGGAGAGACTTGGAGAAGAATATGTTGACCTAAGCGAAGCAACCACAATGCGTCCAACGACGCCGTTGCTAGCCATGTGTAGAGCTTGTCCTATTGTTCATAAGATTTTCAATACTTCTTTTTGAGATGTCACTCCCTTTTTAAAAAATATGTATATCCATTTATGTTATATCCATTTTGAGATGTAATTAAAATGAAAGACAAAGACTAGTCTTTGATTTGCCTTAAGATTTTCCATTTTATTAAAATTCAAAAACTATTTTTTTTTTTCAAAAACCAAAATTTAGAAGTTAAATGCTACTCCATTATCAAATAAACTCACTTCTAAATTTCTATGAATGAGGAGTAGTTTTTTACTTTGAGAAAGTGTGAAGAAATTTTTCCAATTTCTTAGTTTTTGTTTGTTTTTTTTTGAGAAAGGGTTAAGAAAAGGGAGCTTGTTTTATAATGGAATCTCTCATGCAATTATTCCCACCTGTCACTAGAGATATGTTCGTAACTTCGTAACGTCTCATGCAATTACTGACTAATAAACATGTGTGATAAGTCACCATTAATATTTATTGTCTATTTCTTTTGCTTTTAATTATTAGGGTTTTGAGTAGAAATTTGTTTCTTTCTAATATTATAGACAATATATATTGCTAGCGTTTACGTTTTTTATTTTGGTTCAAAACATAGTGGTTAAAAATAAACAAATCATAAATTTTTATTATTAGTCATTAATGAATGAGAGACGTTACGAACATATCTTTAGTTTATTAAAAAAAAAAAAAGATATCTTTAGTGACAGGTGTGATAATTGCATGAGAGTTTTCATTATAAACTAAGCTACATAAACTAATAACTCCCACGTTCGATTCAACACATTTACAACAAGAAGAAGTTCTTGATCTAAAATGGAAACTTATTTTCTTATTTTATCCCTCGCCATCTTCTTTTTCATTTCTCTTAAACTTTTGTTTAATAAACCGCATAACAAGTTTAACCTACCACCAAGTCCGGCGAGGCCACTACCGTTGATTGGACACCTTCACCTCCTGAAGCAGCCTCTCCACCGCACATTCCTATCTTTCTCTCAATCCCTCGGCAGTGCCCCAATTTTCTCCCTCCGTCTTGGAAACCGTCTCGCGGTTGTCGTCTCCTCCTACTCCATCGCAGAAGAATGCTTCACGAAAAACGACATCGTTTTGGCTAACCGACCAGAGTCCATAGTCGGGAAATACATTGAGTACAACTTCACCACTGTGACCAGCGCGCCTTATGGTGACCACTGGCGAAACTTGCGGCGTCTCAGCACCCTCGAGATCTTCTCCTCGCACAAGCTCAATGGCTTTATATCCGTCCGTAAGGACGAGATCCGACACTTGCTACTTCGTCTCTCCAAAAACTCGCAACATGTATGTGAGCTTCTACATATTAGTACTCTATGACTATATACATTATCAGAGTTTGTAACCTAGTAGTTTGTCTTAGTGTGGCCTCTAGGTCATAACCTATATATATACATTACTTGAAGATCTGCTCAGAGTTTGTAACCTAGTAGTGTGGCCACTAAATTAAAAGTCATAACTTGAGTACCATGCAACAAAAGTTTGAGAATTAATCATTTGTTTATTTGATAATAAATTAGGGGTTTGCCAAGGTGGAGATGAGATCATTGTTTATGGATTTGACTATCAATAACATTCTCAGAATGATGGCTGGGAAAAGATTTTATGGTGATGGAACAGAGCAAGACGACAATGCACGGCGAGTGAGACAGCTTATTGACGAGGTGGTATCCTACGCCGGCGCCGGGAATGCTACCGATTATATCCCAATCTTGCGTTGGATCACAAGTTTTGAGAAACGGGTCAAGAACTTAGCGGGTCGGGTCGATGAGTTCTTGCAGAGCCTGGTGGATGAAAAACGTGCGGATAAAGAAAAGGGCGACACTATGATGGATCACTTGCTTTCTCTCCAAGAAATCCAGCCTAATTATTACACAGATATCACTCTAAAGGGGATTATAGTTGTAAGTATTTATTTTCTACATTTATTAATCTTGAATAATCTATTTAATATATAACAACACAAACTAAACATTTGTTAATTTAATTTTTACAGGTTATGATACTTGCCGGAACTGAAACACTAACAGGAACATTAGAATGGGCTATGTTGAATTTGTTGAATCATCCAGAGGTATTAACGAAAGTAAGAACCGAAATCGATACCAAAATCGGTTTTGACCGGTTAATAGATGAACAAGATATTAAAAAGCTCCCTTATCTCGAAGGGATTGTGTTGGAGACCTTACGTCTCCACCCTGTAGCTCCTACACTTGTTCCACATATGACGTCAGATGATTGCATGTTGGCCGGATACGATGTTCCAAGTGGATCCATGCTATTGGTGAACGTATGGGCCATGCATAGAGACCCGTCTCTATGGGAAGATCCAGAAATGTTCAAGCCAGAGAGGTTCGAAAATGAAAATGAAAATCAAAAGGTGTTGTCGTTTGGGATTGGACGACGATCATGTCCCGGGGTTGGATTAACTCATCGGCTAGTGAGCTTGGCTCTTGGATCGATGGTTCAATGTTTCGAATGGGAGAGAATTGGAGAAGAATATATTGACACTAGAGAGGCACCTATGATGCGTCCAACTACCCCGTTGCAAGCCATGTGTAAAACTTGTCCCATTGTCCATAAGATTCTCGATGCTTATGCTTGAATTGTAACTCTTCTTGGTTTGATTTATGTTCGGAAATACTACATCAACTTGTTTTGAGTTGGGAAATAATTCAAAATCCTTCTAAGAACGCTCTCATGCAAACTGTTGAATGTATCTTCAAGGTTCTGATCACCATCTAGCTGAGTCTTTACGGAAAATTAGATCGTCACTAAATATTATCATTTTACCTTCGAATATATTGATTTTGTTGCCCTGATGATACACTTGAAATAAATAAAAAACAACCATAGAGACACTCAAATAAAAAAAAAGCTCATAGCTTTAAAATTTCTTGTATATTTTGAAACTAAAATTAAGCTATATTACTTATACTGATATTCCATTTCTTCACAGTATGATCTAATGATTTTTGCAATCCTCTATGCTTTTGTTGTTGCAATTATACTTATATCTCCATTTCATTACAGTATGATATATATATATATATATATATTGTAAGTTTTGCAATCCTCTACATATCATTCTTCCCACAGCTCTATCTGAAAATTCCATATATATGTTCAACTTATCTCTCTTCGTGTGTTGTGAATTGTGTATTAGATTTGAGTATTACATTTGTACTTTTACAATTCTTTTTTTTTTTTATAATCTTGAAGTGCTCTAGGAATTATAATTATTATATCATGTTGGATTTTTAAGAATTTTGGTTTTTATGATATTTTGTAAAAAATTAGAGAGTGATGTGTTTCTAGGGACAAAAGACGAAGACTTGAAAAATCAACCCTCGTCTTTTTCCTCATCGTCCCATTAGAAATCTCAGTTTTCTCTTCAATCTTATCTTCTTCCTCAGAATCCTCTTCACATCGACCACAGGTTTCTTCATCCATCGACTTATTGAAATTTCTTGTAGTATAAGTTAAACCAAAATGTGTGGAAACTATTCAACACAAAAGACTTTTCACTCTCTTCTTTCAACGTGAATAACACTTCGTACGAAGGACTAAATGGTGAGCCAAGCGAAGCTGAGTGGATATGGAGCACTGACTATATGTATTTAAAGAGATGGCATGAAAACAATTTAACCATCACAATTTCCATTTGCTCGCTTCTTTTTCACTATTGATTTTCAAGAAAGTTAAAAATTAGCTTAAAGAAAAAACGAAAGGCTCTTGAAACTCAATGAGTACCATTCATATTTCTCTTTCTTTTCTCCTCTTGTTCGTTTTTAGTTTTCATGACGTGTTTGCTGCTCCTACTAGACACTTGTGTCGTCCGGAGCAAAGGGATGCACTTCTCGAGTTCAAGAATGAGTTTGAGATTCGGAAGCCTTCTTTTGAGTGTTATGTTAATGGTAGCTATGTGCGCCCTTACCCGAAGACGGAGTCATGGGCAAATAACACTGATTGTTGTTATTGGGATGGGATCAAGTGCGATGCCAAATCTGGGGAAGTGATCGAGCTAGACCTCAGTTGCAGCTGTCTCTACGGCAAGTTTCGTTCCAATACCAGTCTGTTTAGGCTTCACAGCTTTCGTTTTCTCACCACTTTATACGTTTCATATAATGAGTTACATGGTCAAATCCCGTTCTCAATTGGAAATCTTTCTCTTCTTACTTCTCTCGACCTTTCTTCCAATGGGTTTTCGGGTCAGATTCCATCTTCAATTGGAAATCTATCACTGCTTACCTTTCTGAGACTTTCTGATAATCAGTTTTCGGGTCAGATTCCATCTTCAATTGGAAATCTTTCACAGATTACCACTCTCCGTTTTTCCTTTAATCAGTTTTCGGGTCAGATTCCGTCTTCAATTGGAAATCTTTCACTTCTTACCTCTCTTGATCTTTCTTCCAATCAGTTTTCGGGTGAGATTCCATCTTCAATTGGAAATCTTTCACTGCTTACCTCTCTCTATCTTTCTTTCAATCAGTTTTTGGGTCAGATTCCATCATCAATTGGAAATCTTTCACTGCTCACCTCTCTCCATCTTTCTTATAATGGGTTTTCGGGTGAGATTCTATCATCAATTGGAAATCTTTCACTGCTCACCTCTCTTCATCTTTCTTATAATGGGTTTTCGGGTGAGATTCCATCCTCAATTAAAAATCTTTCACAGCTCACCTTTCTCAAACTTTCTTCCAATCAGTTTTCGGGTCAGATTCCATCTTCAATTAAAAAGCTCTCTCATCTCCAAACTCTTCACCTCAGATATAACAAATTCACTGGTGAAATCCCAGATTCTTTTGCCAGTTTGAAAAATTTGACCGAGTTAGATGTTAGTTTCAATAAGCTTAGTGGTAATTTTCCAATTTGGCTACTAAATTTGACAAAGTTGTCGTATTTATCACTCGAATACAATCAACTCACAGGAACGCTTCCCTCAAACATTAGCTCACTCTCCAACTTGCGATATTTTTGGGCACGTGACAATGATTTCGTTGGAACCATTCCTTCTTCTCTCTTCACCATTCCTTCTTTGACAAGAATTTATTTGTCAAATAACCAACTCAACGGCACTCTTGAGTTTGGGAATATATCTTCACCAACAAAGCTAGAGTGGTTAGAGCTTGGCGGTAACAACTTGAGAGGGCCAATACCGAGATCCATTTCCAAATTAGTCAACCTCCGGGGACTTTACCTTTCCAATTGGAACACCCAATTAGGCCCAATTGACTTGAGTATCTTCTCGCATCTCAAGTCACTCGGATTTCTTTACTTATCCCATTTGAACACCACCACCACGATTGACTTGAATGCCATCTTATCATTTTTCAAGTCGCTCGAAGGATTGGATCTCTCAGGCAACCATGTTTCAGCCGAAACCAAGAGCTCAGTTTCAGATCCTCCTTCGCAAATGATACGAGAATTAAACTTGTCAGGCTGCGGTATTACCGAATTTCCAGAGATCATAAGAACCCTGCAGTCTATGGAGAGACTAGACATTTCCGACAACAAAATCAAAGGTCAAGTGCCTGGCTGGTTATGGACTCCACCAAATCTGACGTACGTGAATCTTTCCAACAACACTTTCGTCAGTTTCGGAAGACCAACGAAACATGGACTATCCTCTGGCTTGTGGTACTTGTCTGGCTCCAGAAACAATTTCACGGGAAAGATTCCCTCCTTCATATGTGCGTTGGGCTCTCTAAGCGTTCTCGATTTATCTGAAAACAACTTCACGGGAAAGATTCCCTCCTTCATATGCGCGTTGGGCTCTCTAAGCGTTCTCGATTTATCTGAAAACAACTTCAATGGTTCAATCCCTCTTTGTATGGAGAATCTCAAGAGTAATCTTTCGGTTCTAAACCTCCGTCAGAATCATCTTAGCGGAGGCCTTCCGGAGAATGTATTTGAAAGTCTAAGGTCCCTTGACGTTGGTCATAACCAACTGGTGGGAAAGCTTCAAAGATCTTTGATCCATTTCTCTGCCCTTGAAGTTCTAAATCTGGAAAGCAACAGATTCAACGACACCTTTCCGTTTTGGTTGAGTTCTCTACAAAACCTGCAAGTTCTTGTCTTACGCTCCAATGCATTCCATGGACCGATTCATCGAGCCTCCTTCCTTCAGCTGAAAATCATGGACATCTCGCATAATCACTTCAACGGAGTTTTACCGTCGGATTACTTTGTGAACTGGAGTAAAATGTCATCACTTGGGACAGAAAAAGATCGGTCGGATGTAAACTACATGGGAGAAGGTACCTATTACGAAGATTCAATGGTTTTGATGAATAAAGGCTTAGAGATGGAGCTGGTACGTATATTAAAAATCTTCACAGCACTCGACTTCTCCGGAAATAGATTTGAAGGAGAGATTCCAAGGTCCATCGGCCTATTGAGAGAGCTTCACGTGCTCAACTTGTCAAACAATGCTTTCACTGGCCACATTCCATCATCTATGGGGAACCTGACAGCTCTCGAGTCACTTGACGTTTCCCAAAACAAGCTTTCAGGTGAGATCCCACAAGAGCTAGGGAATCTCTCGTACCTTTCTTCCATGAACTTCTCTCATAACCAGCTTGTCGGTCTAGTACCTGGAGGCACTCAGTTTCGAACGCAGCCTTGCTCTTCCTTCGAACACAACTCAGGACTTTTTGGCCCTTCTCTTGACGAAGTTTGCAAAGATATCCACAAGCCATCATCGCAAGAGTATGAAACACCGGAGGAGGCAGAGGAAGAAGACGAAGAGGTGTTTAGTTGGATTGCAGCTGCAATAGGATTTGGACCTGGCATTGTATTAGGATTGACGATTGGATACATATTGGCCTTCTACAAACCGAGGTGGTTCACGAGTCCTTTTGGCCGAAACAAACACAGAAGCAGAAGCACCACAGCTCATTAAGTGAGGTAATCTTCTGAATTTCATAGATTATAGACTATGTATAGTATAATGAATTTTTCTGGGTTAATGTATACTGTATGTGAAAATTAACTTTTTACGCCGTTTTTGTTTGTATAGCGTTCTTAAACCCAAGATGAAAAATCTTTGAAAAAGAGAATGAAGCAACCAGACCATAGGACTGTAGAGAAAGAAGCTTGGGGAGAAGGCAACCCATTTTATCAAAAACTAAATATCAGTGATTGTTTCCGGTTTAGTTTTGTGTGTTTATCATATACTCTGTTTTTAGCCAATGTTTTTGTTTCTCTGTAATTGAACAATGAAAGACTGTTTACAAAGCTCAAACTTATTCCTATTTCTCTGTGATTGGACATGATTTGAGAGAGGTTATAATGCTCTTGCTCCGACTAAATCAATCATTCTTCTGCCAAATGAAGAACTAAGATTCAACACACATCTCAGAAAATTGATCCTTTTTCTCTTTTGGTAATATTAATTAGCTGAGTAAAATGATAACTTAATTAGTTTATTGAAAGATATTTCACTGAGAAATATATTAGTTAGTGGCGATCAGGATCAGCGACCAATTAAAGCTATAGATATAGTTGCTTAAAACCCAAGCTTTGCCATTACAATGAGGAAAAAAAATCATCTCACAAATCATTCCACTTTCCAACTACTGAAACTCTACAATAGTCAAATGACTCAAATCGGAATAAGAAAGTTATACATACACACATAATTTAAGGTCACAATGACAAAATCGTCGGTCTTACCAAAAAGAGTATAAGTATTCATCAAAAGACATCTTCTAAAATGAATTATATTAAAAAAATTTGGTGAAAACAAACAAGAAATTTTTACTGCTTAATTATTTTTGTTTTTAAAAACCAAAAGGTAAATGGAAGTCGCTCTAATTTTTACTTATAAACCAAAACAAGAAATTTTCAGTTATATCGTTCTAAGATGATGCAATTGATAGTATAATCTATACGACTCTATACTCCACTGATACTTTTTCGTTTTTAAGCAGACAACTTTTCAGAGTACAAATCTTTTGTTATTTTTATTCCTGGGAGATGTATATCCTATAAACAAAACTGTGTTAAATGGAAGGACTTCATGGACACCAAAACCAGAGGAGAAACGAAGACAGACGGTTTAGAAATATTTTGATCACATCCAAAAAATATAATTCGATATTTTTTATCAGATTAAAGAAAAAACGTATCATTTTGATCACATCACAAAGTCAGTGCAAAATCACATCCAAAAAACTGTGATAATTTTGATCACATCACAAAGTCAGTGCAAAATCATATAAAAAAAATTCGAATAAAGAAAAAACGTATCATGCCAAACGAAACCAAACAAATAAATAGATAACAGTTGACTGACCGAGTCAGTCATGGACAAAAACGAAGACTTGAAAAGTCAACTCCGGTCTTCTTCCTTATTGTCCCACCAATAATTTACTTTTTTTCCTTCAATCTCATCTTCTTCCTCAATCCTCTGAACATCGACCACATATTTCTTCATCCATTGACCTCAAAACTTGACTTTCATAGTTTCACTATTGACTCTCTTTCTTTCTCTCTCTCTCTCTAGATTTTCCAACAAAGCTATGGAGAAACTCTGTTTTCGAAACTCATTTTCTCTCTTTATGACGACTGTGGTCATTATTCTTCTTCCTCGTTGCACTCTTTCTGCTACTTCTATATATTCTCATCGTCCCGAGAAGTTTTACGTCAACTGTGGGTCGGATTCTATTGTCACTTATGGTGGTCGGACCTTCGTCGGAGATATGATCTCCGGTGGCAACTCCGTTTCTTTCAACAGTAAAGGAACTGAAGCCATCAATCAATCAGGATCAGGAATCTATGAAACGGTTAGGATATTCAGACGCCCTTCTTCTTACAAGTTCCAACTCGATTCCATTGGTCTGCACTTCGTGCGTCTCCATTTCTCTGCTGTCTCTTCTCGGACAGAGCTTTTAACTGCTCGTTTCACAGTCTCAGCTACTTCTCACTTGAAAAGTTTCTCGCTTCAGAATTTCAAT
The DNA here is from genome assembly GCF_000478725.1 of Eutrema salsugineum. Lineage (NCBI taxonomy): Eukaryota > Viridiplantae > Streptophyta > Magnoliopsida > Brassicales > Brassicaceae > Eutrema > Eutrema salsugineum. The sequence continues at coordinate 1,720,020 of NW_006256867.1, forward strand.
GAGACCCCACGAGTTGAGGAGTTTCTCCTGATGATTGACTCGCCAGAATTCGAAATTCGATTTGTGCCCGATCATTCATCCATGGCTTTTGTCAACGCCATCGAAGTGTTCTCTGCTCCTAATGACCTAGAAATTCCGTCAGACTCCGACAAGAATCTGCATACGGTTTACAGATTAAACGTAGGAGGCAAGAAGATCACACCAGAAAACGACACCTTGGGAAGAACTTGGTCAGTTGACGAGGACTTCCTCTACGAAAAAGATTCTGCGAGGAACATTAATTCAACACAAAAGCCTAACTACGAGTCAGGGACAGCGACGCCATTCACTGCTCCTGATTTTGTCTATCAGACAGCGAAAACGATGAACCATAGCTCGAATGAGGGGATGGCAGATGGGATGTTGATGAACGTTACTTGGTCATTTAAGGTCAATAGCAACTCTAGACACTTACATCAGGGTTCACTTCTGTGATATCAAGAGTGAATCACAAAATCCCGACTCCGATTTCTATCTCTATGTAAACGGACAATCACGACTAGATGTAAAGCCTTCAGAGCGTATTAGGTTGGTGACTCCGTTTTTCAAAGATGTGAATGTCTCTGATGGTTTTGGACTCTTGAATGTTACAATAGGTACTAAGGATTCCACTAAGGATGCTGGTTTTCTGAATGGTCTGGAGGTGATGGAGTTTTTGAAAAAGTCAGATTCTTCAGATAAAAGTAGTTTCCGGGTTTACATCATCGCTGGCTGTGTTGTTGCTGCATCGGTTCTGGTGTTGAGTTTGTTGTTCACAGTCTTCTTGAAGCGGAGGAGACTGAAGAAGGAGAAGAAGTCAGATGCTGAGGTCACTGAATGGTCTCCTTTGCCATTGTACAGAGGTGCTGGGAGTTCCGACAATAGACCTTCTGATCCGGTCAACAATTCTCCATTACGCAGCAATAGAACATTTGATCCGGTCTACAATTCGCCATTACGCAACCTAAACTTAGGCTTGACCATTCCCTTCATAGACATTATGAGAGCTACAAACAATTTCGACGAGCAGCGGTTGATCGGGAGAGGCGGTTTTGGAGACGTTTACAAAGCCATTCTTCAAGATGGAAGCAAAGCGGCTATCAAGAGAGGCAAGAGTGGTTCAGGACAAGGAATATTGGAGTTTCAAACAGAGATTCAAGTCCTGTCGAGAATCCGGCACAGGCACCTCGTTTCTCTAACGGGTTACTGCGAAGAGAACTCGGAGATGATCCTTGTCTACGAGTTTATGGAGAAAGGTACGCTTAAAGAGCATCTATACGGCTCGGATTTGCCTTCACTGACATGGAAACAGAGACTAGAGATCTGCATCGGAGCAGCCAGAGGTTTGCATTATCTCCACAGTGGCTCAGAAGGAGCAATCATTCACAGAGATGTCAAATCCACAAACATACTACTAGACGAGAACACCGTAGCCAAAGTCGCGGATTTCGGGCTCTCAAAACTCGCGGTTCGTAATCAAGATCCGATCAATATCAGCACAAACATCAAAGGAACATTCGGTTACCTCGATCCTGAGTATCTGCAGACACACATCTTGACGGAGAAATCAGATGTTTACGCTTTCGGAGTCGTTCTCCTCGAGGTCCTGTGCGCGAGATCGGCTCTCGATCCTTCTCTTCCTCACGAGGAAGTGAATCTAGCGGAGTGGGCGATGTTCTGCAAATCCAAAGGGATAATCGATGAGATCTTAGATCCGAAATTGATAGGTCAGATCGAGCCGAGTTCGTTGAGGAAATACATGGAAATCGCGGAGAAGTGTTTGAAAGAGTACGGCGACGAGAGGCCGAGCATGGGGGATGTGATCTGGGATCTGGAGTATGTTCTTCAGCTTCAGATGATGCCGATTCGCAGAGAGCCTCACGAGGATAGCGCCGCAACGATCTCCGGCGGCAGAGGCGAAAGCTCGTTGGCGATTCCGAGGTTGATGGTGAGTGATTCGTTTAGCTCAAACTCGATTGTACAGAAGAACGAAGGGAAGAGCAGCTATGGAGGTACAGATTCATCGGAGAGTCGAGTTTTCTCCCAATTGAAGATCTCCGAAGCAAGATGAAACATTCTGATTTGAAAAGCGTCTGGTTTAAAGCTTCTGATATAAAAACCGGTTATTGCCGGTTTAAATATAATCATTTTAAAAAAGATGCAAAATAAACGAGTCAAGTGACTGTAATATAAAATTAAAACCCGGTTATCTTCGGTTTAAATATAATCATTTTAAAAAAGATGCAAAGTAAACGAGTCAAGTGACTGTAATATAAAATTAAAACCCGGTTATCTTCGGTTTAAAGTTAATTATTTTATAAGACAGATGCCAATTTCCGAATCGAAAAACAATTCAATTTAATTAACCGATAAAAACCTAATTTCAAGAAAAGTTCTGATTTGATAAGTGACTGGTTTATTTTTTGAATTGAAACCCGGTTACTGCTGGTTTAAAGATAATTATTAAGTAACGAGTCAGCTGATTGTGATGTCGGCGATGAACGAGTCCAGATTCCGAGCCGATGATCCACCAGGCGCCAACGCCGATCTCGCCGCGTGCTTCAGCTCCGTCGGTCTCCTCCTCATATCCGCGGCGGCGGATCCTTCCGTGACGGCCTCAATACATCTCTCCACCTCTTCAACCTTAAGCTCTCCGTCGACGGCGTTGTTCCTCATCCTCACTCCGATTCCGAACACATCCACAAGCAATCTCGCGTCAAGCGGCTGATCAATCCAGCTCGGGTACGCCACCACCGGAACACCAGTCACCACCGTCTCGATCGTCGAGTTCCATCCACAATGCGTGACGAAGCAAGAGATCGCCACGTGGCTCAGTATCCTCTCTTGTGGACCCCAGTCAATCACAATACCTTGACCTTCTTTGACCATCTCCTGCAAAACGCCGACGTTTTCGCCTTTCTCCTTTGGCCTAATCACCCAGAGAAACGAAACTCCTCTGTTTCTCAGAGCCGTTGCTATGCTCTCGACTTGATTCTCCGACGATTTGAGCAAACTTCCGAAAGATATGTAAACAACAGAAGACCTACCTTGCTTGTCAAGCCACTCCATGCAATACTCATCCGATTTCCACATATCAAGATTTTTACCACCTAGGGTTTTGTCTTCTTCATCAGCTCCCAACAGAAATGGAGAAACCAAAGGACCAATTGGGATCATGGGTTTTAAATCAGACATCGATTCGATTATCTCTGATTCGAGCTCGTAGAACGAATTAACCAAAACCCATTTCACATCTTTCAAGCAATCGACGAACTCCACCATTAGGCTATTGAAATGACTTCCTGAAGAAGGCAAGAGAAACGAAGGGAGATCTCCAACTTCCAACAATGGTAAACCTGGCAATTCAACCGTTTGATTCAAATCTTCGAGATTCTCAGGGAAAGCATTCGTCTTCATGTAGTAACGGTAATAAACCGAGAAAGCTCCACAAGCTTCGATCCAGAGGATTGCACAAGGGATGTTATATGCAGCTGCAACACCTGGAACCCATGGAGCAAAAGGCACAGTGACGATGCAAGAGAATCTCTTTGATTCGACAATTTTCGACAAGTTCTTGGCTCCGACTTTTCTCAACGATGGTATGAGAGAATCTGCGGCTCTTGTGTGGTCTTTAGGCAGACCGTCGGAGAAGAAAGCAAGGTCCACTAGGCTACGGTGATGTTCTTCGTCTGCGGTGGTGGCAGCGGTGAAGAGAAGGTCACGGGTTTTCTCGGTGGTGGCGAGAGTGAAGCGGAGGTTCGGTCGTGAGAGATGTTTGGCGAATTTGAGCATTGGATTAAGATGACCTTGAAATGGTAGTGCTACCAATAGAACATGTGTTTCTTGACCCTCACTATTTCTCATTTCTGCTTTGTTTAGAGGTGTTACTTATTAGATTTGAGTTGTGTATGAGATTGTGTAATTGTGGTGGTATAAATAATAATGGTTGCTTAACGATAGATTTTTGCTTAAAATGAAGTTATTAAGTGAGATTTTGGTAAGAAAAATCTATATATAGTAAAAATTGGTAACCCAATAAAATGCTGTTGAATAGATTCAAAAGTTACCACGTTTATTAGCAGCACCGCGCGCCTTGTCCTTAACTCAATTCAAATTTTGTTTAATTGTTGACAAACTAACACGATTTCCATACCAATTCTAGTATGGTTAAAGTCAACAGTCATTACCAATCATTTATGATTTTTTTGTATAGTGTGACACTTGGATCATTATAATTTTTTTAATGAATATCTATCAACTGTGCTAAGTGCTAACCCAATAAACGTTGGTCAAGAAATTCAAATTTAATCATGTGTTTCTATGCTTTTGTAAATAAATAAAATATGTATTCTTAATTGTTTAATGGTTATGGTTAGATATATAAAAAAAGCAGGTTGACAAAAAAGAAAAAAATAGAACAGATCTCAATTTATTCGGATCCGTCTCGTTTTATCTGTCCCACTTACATTTCAAATCCGTTCCATATAGTTTTTGGAACTAACAGAGTAATCGGTTTATACACGCCAAAATTCTTATAATAATTAGGAATACCTTATTAATCTATTTAGAATAATTTATAATATTTTTGCTTTTTTCTTTTTAATAAGATATTCCTAATTATTTTTGTTGTAAATATACTTTGTAAAAAACACTTTCTTAACTAATTAACTTGTCCGTGCCTGACTGAATTTTTTTTTTAAAATGTAATAGTAGTTTGGTTTATTTTTAATTGAGTATGCATTTTATTGTTTGTAGACGATTGTAATAACACAGTAAAAAAGAGTAGAAAAATGCATGTTAATATCAAAATAATTTTGTCTAAATTGTTTCAAAATCTTTGGGTCATTGTTTTACGTATTTTAGACATGATTTGTTTGTGTTATTCAGAGTTTATTTTTTTGAGTTTAAAATCTTTTGTTATGTATTATGTTTGGTGTTTTAGGTATTTTTTTTATAGGATAATGATAGGGAGTATTATGTGTCTTTTTAAAATTTTGGATGTTTTTTTTCTTTGTTTATTGTATCTCTATTGTTGTGCATGGTTGTTTTTATAATTTTTTGTACTCTGTTTTTTATCAAATGAAAGATAATATATAGTATAACACTCCTAGATAATAATGAAGTTAAGCACATTAACAAAATATTGAACTAAAACAGAGTACTTTATAGTTTGTATATTGTGAATAATTGATTCTTATATGAATATAAAATTGAAATTAACTTTAAATTTAATCATTAATTATTTTAAATAACTTTGTAAATAGTAATGAAATAATTTTTCAATTCAGTTTGATATCTTACTCTAAATAATATTTGCCTTATTTAAAAAAATATGGTCTATATGTTGGCAAAAATCTCTTTGTAGATAATATTCTTTGTGGTTTTGTGCAGTGCTCTTTTGTTATCAGTGATCAATATCTTTAAGTATTTTCTTGTTGTGACTCTTGAAAGGGCAATGTAAAGTTGACCATGAGAGAAAACTGGTTTTAACAAATACAATCCGACCTTCTCCAAAGTCTGACCTTGACTTTAGTTTATCGTCATTATAAAAGCAAGCGATACTGGAAATTGTCTTCTTCGCATCTTGAAAGAGAATCTTGCATCGACTGGAGTAACAAATATTTTTGGTATTAAAACCTTCTCGTCTACATCACTGTTAGATTTTCCTGTAATCACTCTTGCTTCGATAACGTGATTTGCTAATTGAGTGACAATAAGCCGTGTACCATTGCACAATCCTCTTTTTGGATGCTTCGATCTTCAGAACCAGTCTATGATTAGGCAAGCTTGAAATTTTGATGCTGATCAAGAATTCTTGTGTGTAGACAATATCTTTTGGAAAATCTTTGTCCAAAGTATCTATATCATCTTCTGAAATTAACACTCTTTCTGATGGGTTAATACTATCAGCGCTCAAATAAACTCTTTCCTCACCTATAGAATTAGACAATTAGAGAGTTCTGAGATATTCAAAATCTAAGTAGGAAGACGTGTTAACATATATTGTATTGTCAACAAAATAATACCTGTTAATTGTGAAAGCATATACTCGTTAATTCTCTCGACATCCAGATTTGTTGGGACCAAAATAGCTCGTTCCTTAAAAAACGTAGAGTCATCTCTATAAGCAAAGGATTCTCCATATATTTCCCTTACTATAGTTTTTTACTGGATCATCACAATCCTTAATTAATAAGTCTTCTAGAATCTTTATCTCAGTTTCTCCATCATTACGCTCATTTATTTTTCCTTCTCCGATTTCCAGAATCCATTTTGAAAAAGAGCTTATATCATTTGCATCACTCTCACTTAAACCGGTGTGTAGTCACATGTTTTTAGTCAGCCGTAGAACCTTACATTTTTTACAAAGCTTTGATGCATTCAATGCAGCTATTACTGTTATATTTCTACTGGGAGTACCTGCCGAAAATCTTCCCCAAAAACAATGACTTTGCCTCCAATAGGTTCTTCAGATTTCATTATGTCATGCATGCTTATGTCGAGTGTCTCGAAACAGAGTTTATTTATCATTGGAGCTTCATCCCAAACTATTAGCTTTGTTTCCTTGATCAAGTCTGCTAAATGTGTACCAAATTTCATCGAGCATGTTGTGCTGTTATTGATATTTATTAGCTTTGTTTCCTTGATCAAGTCTGCTAAATGTGTACCAAATTTCATCGAGCATGTTGCTTGATGCTACATTTAGGACAACTTTACCTTCAGATCTCAAAGCAGCGCCTAGAATACTCCAAAGAAATATCTTGCATGTGCCTCCAAAGCCATAGACAAAGAAAACGCTGTCTCTATTGCTTTGAACAACTCTTAGAATTTCATTATAAACACCCAACTGCTCTTCTGTGATCGTTGTCATGTATTTAATATGGTCTTTGAGTATTTTCGTCGCTGAGCAATTGATTGTTGAATTTATCAATTTTGATATTGTCTGCCTTTGGCATATTGTCAAAATTGGTAAGAGTATTTCCATGACAACTCATTAACTTTTCAATCTCGGAAAAAGTGAAATTATTTATCTGTTCCTCTGTTAGCACCAAATCTACAAAAAAAAATGTATATTTGATTGTATCAGTTCCAAATACAGAAGTTAGAGTCATAAATAAAACAATATATTTCTGAGATATTTAATTGTGAACATGTTAAGAGAAGTTTATATAGGTAAATATATACCTTCTTTCTTCCGTATTTTCTTTTGTTCGTACAATATATCTTTGGAGAATATTTCCCATGAAGCGTTCCAAACTCCAAGTACCGAACCTACGCTATTTGAGAGCATCATGATAACAAACAATTTACGTGTATATCTTGCAGAATACCAAAAACTGGCCTCCTTTATTGCTTCAATATATTCTTTGTCATCGTCTAATAATCTGTGTGCATAGCAAGCATCTTTAAATGTCTCATAGACTAGACCTTTGTAAGTTCTTATATCCTCAAAACATGTTGCACCTTAAACTTCATTAAGCAGTAGTCGTAAGTAATATATTTGACCTAGTGTTTGAGATACGAACAAAAGCTTTCCTATAACATTTTTTTCTTTTCTTGTCCTTGGTTCTGAGAGCATCTTCATTAGTGTTATCCAACCATGTGTCTCTTAGGAATAGTTTCATATTTTTTTTTTTGAGAGCGAAAAAAAAATTAAAACATTAAAAAAAAAATTCCAGCCAATCACAGCCCCCCACTTGGCGTAAGAGACAGTCTCTTCGTTTCTTATATAAGAAGCGATCCATCAAAAAAAATGGGAAATACCTAAGTTTCTGGGCCATAATTTGGGTAAGAGACCCCAATGGAGATGCTCTGAGGATCTTTTTTTTATGCCTAACAAATTTTGATGGGAGATTGAGGTATGTCACGTCTGCTGCCTCCTTGTATATTTTATAACATTCAAACCACGCTAGAAACTTAGACATACCGGCAGATGGTTTCTCCAGAACCTCCTCAATGGGTTTGTTTGGTTTATACATTAGCATCTGCTGATTAGGCAGATGGAATGTTAGCTTCTCAAACGCTGTACTTTGATATTGTATTGGGTAGGCCTCTATCTGCCAGAAAGATTCACAGGGTGCAATATACCTATAACAAAAGCACTTGTTTATTGGTTTTAAACAGATAAACACTTTCCAAATTATATACAGTCTTAAATTTGAAGGTAATTTTGTCTAACCTGCAAGTGTAATTATTTTATCTCCTTTTATTTATCTTTTCCGGCAACACCAGATCGCACATAATCAGCTCCCTTGTTTATATATTAAAACAAATACTTGATTGAACGGGTCTGATTGCACCACTCGATGTTGATATGAGCACGGTAACGCAGCATTAACTCTTTATTATATGGTATAACATATGTATTATCACAACCAATCCCTTTCTTATGAATAGTTCGTAAATCCCTTCTTCTCTTATAGAGAAGATATCCACCTGCATCAATGGTAGTTTGTTCACAATTTCTTTTGGGAAAAACTTAGAACATTTACTGTTTACCATGCAAACATATTTTTATTTGCGCCTCCACATGGTCCATTAATCATAATGTCACCTACAACTTCATGCAAAAGAGGTTTTAACTTCTTGTCTTGTATTTCAGCACTGATACTCTCATCTATATCCTATGGCGTTCGTATCTTTGAGTTTGGATGTAGGAAAATGACTATATGTGCGTGCGGTAAACCTTTTTTTTTAAACTCAATGTATATATAGCTGAAAAGGAGACCAGACAATATCAAAAATGTTTTTATTTTGATAATATAAATAAAAGATATTTAATTGATCATCTTACCTGCGTTACATTTACCAAATGTATTATTCTTAGTTAATCTGTGCATGAGTTTTTCCAATTTCATTTTGAAAATCCTACAACAAATCAGGTCTGTCTTCGGTACTCAAATTATGCTTTTTAAGATGTCTAGTAATTTCATACCACTTAAGGTTGCACGTTATTGTGATAAAAATATCTGGGAATCCATAGTGCTTGTATGTCGCCATTGCATCAAGTTAATGTTGATTCATGTACCTCTATCCTCATGTATATGAAGCAGGCATATAGACCCGGCTGCCTTGGTCAGAAATGTCACAAATTCCTTTTTCTGCAGACTTTACAAGTCGTTCATAATTATCACATTGACTGTTTTCTGATTTAAATAAAAATATCTCAATCTGTTTGTCTCTATCATCATGAAAACATCGACCAGAAATTGTTGATATAATTTTCCCAACACCATTATGGTAGGTGCTTCACCAAATCTCTCTTGAAGATGGAAAGCAAAGATCTCATACATTGTTATTTTTTTCCTTTTCCTTCCAGCCATATGCACGAAACCTATGTTAATTTCTAACTGAAAACCATCTTCACCATACGGAAAAAGTAGAGGATACTGCAGAGGTAAATAAGATGGATGTAATTCACTAATGTGTTGTTGATTCCCACTTGTACATTCTAGAATTATATCTCGTGAGTTCGCTCCCAAAACAAAATCTCATGATATCAAAGCAGCAACTTCGTTGGCAGTTGGCAGATTATGTGTCCTCCCATCTGTATCTCTCTCATAAATCAATTTTAGTTTCAGATTCTGATTATTTGGAGTCTCGCTGAATCGATCTCGGACAGTTCTAAATACTTTCACAAGAGGGTTGTGTTTATCTATCATTTTTTGAGCAAGTGTGAATATTTATAGATTACTTTAGTTATCTTTCTCTTTTTTGCCAGCCGATGTAGGATAAATGTAAAACATAATTGTCACAAATCCGTCAGATTTCCATCAGAAATCATCGTCAGAGAATCCTCGGAATTTCTGACAGAACTCTTACGGAACATGACGGAGATGAATATCCGTCTAGAATTCGTCACATTTCCATCGAAATTTTGGCTGGCGGAATTTATCCTCGAAAAGGCTTGAAAATTTCCGACGAATTACCAACGAATGTTATTCCGTCGGAAATTTTTGACGGATTTCCGACGCATATCATTTTCGTCAAAACCTCATAAATTCGTCGGAAATTTCCGACGGAATATTGCCGTGGGAAATTCCTTCGGAAGTGCCCCTGTTTTCTTGTAGTGTTTTATGCCATTTGTAGAACCTGTTTTCCTACAAAATAGTAACGATGGAGGTGATTTATAATCATGGTTCTAAAATTAGTTATAGTTGTTAAAAAAAATACAAATAAGAGAAATTTTACCCATATAATTATCTTATTTTTTAAACTATGTAAGTGGTTTATAATCATGATTTTTTAAAACAACAGTCCATTAATTAGATATATATATATATCTATATATAATTTTTTTAAAAAAACTCTTTTGTTAGATTTTTTATTAAATTTTTTTTTTGAAACGACATTCCATTATTTTTTAAATAGATTTCATTTTTTGTTTCTTTTAACATTTTTGTTAGATTTTTTCTAAATTTCGGAAACATAAAAAATGGTAAATATTAAGAGATTTTGTTTTTCTTTTTTTAAATAAAATTTTGGTTTTATATAATTTTAAAAGCGGTTTGATTTGACAGCAAAGTTAAGCATTTAACTATAATAATTTAGACAGGTTTTTTTAAAGTTTTTTTTACACGTCATCAGATAAGAACGAATAAAAAAATGACACATAATTGGAAAATAGGGCTAAATGGTTTTTTTGCAGTCGAAACTCATTATAGATCTGACACGTAAGCGAAAGAATCTGAAACTCACTCTGAACGCGACACGTAAACAAATCATTACACAAATAAGTATATAGATAATATATATTTGTCTTATTGGTTAATGGATTCATAAATGTTTTTACATTGGGAGATCTTGTTTTAATCTCATCTCATTATTAATTTACATATTAATGAAAACAAGCTTATAAAAGATTACTTGTACGTTGTAGAATTGTCGATGTAATAGTTTTCATAAGTAATAAAATAATAAATTACAGTTTAGAAAAAAGATATATTTTTAATATTTATTTTAAATTATATAAATTATAAACTTTTGGAAGCTAATCAGAAACTAACACCCCAAAATAATTACCATTGTTTCAAGAATGCTGATTACAAAATTTATAAAATGTTTAAATCAAAATTGATGAATTTTCCTAAAACTCTTTAGAGGAAAGGTCTGCATTACTGATAGCTGATATTTTACCATGCACATATATATATGCTTTGAGATTCTTTATCATAAACTAATGATGCATATATGGACTCGATTATAATCAGAGACATTCATGGTTCTAAACAAAACAAAACAAAAACAAAAATGAAAAAAGAATGTTCTATGTTTTCAAACTTGATAAATTCTAGAAACAAGATGCAAACTTAGGAATCATTCACGTAGTCAACTGATTGTGATGTCACTGATGAACGAGTCCAGATTCCGAGCCGATGATCCACCAAGCGCCAACGCCGACCTCGCCGCATGCTTCAGCTCCGCCGCTCTCCTCCTCATATCGGCGGCGGCGGATCCTTCCGTCACGGCGTCAATGCATCTCACCACCTCTTCAACCTTGAGCTCGCCGTCAACAGCATCGTTCCTCATCCTCACTCCGATTCCGAACACATCAACGAGCAGCCTCGCATCAATCGGCTGATCAGTCCAGCTCGGATACGCCACCACCGGAACACCAGTCACCACCGTCTCGATCGTCGAGTTCCATCCACAGTGCGTGACGAAGCAAGATATCGCCACGTGGCTCAATATTCTCTCCTGTGGACCCCACTCAATCACAACGCCTTGTCCTTCTCTCACCATCTTCTGCAAAACGCCGAAGTTTTGGCCTTTCTCCTTAGGCCTAATCACCCAGAGAAATGAAACTCCTCTGCTTTTCAAAGCCGTTGCTATGCTAACGACTTGAGTCTCCGACGATTTGAGCAAACTTCCGAAAGATATGTAAACAACTGAAGACCTAGCTTGCTTGTCAAGCCACTCCATGCAATACTCATCTGATTTCCACATATCAAGATTTTTACCATCTAGGGTTTCGTCTTCATCAGCTCCCAAAAGAAACGGAGAAACCAGAGGACCAATCGGGATTATGGGTTTTAAATCAGACATCGAATCGATTATCTTTGATTCGAGTTCGTAGAACGAATTTACCAAAACCCATTTCACATCTTTCAAGCAATTGACGAAATCCGACATTAGGTTATTGAAGTGACTTCCCGCAGAAGGTAAGATAAACGAAGGGAGATCACTGACTTCCAACAACGGTAAAGCTGGCAATTCAATCGTTTGATTCAGATCTTCGAGATCGGGGAAAGTGTTGGTCTTCTTGTAGTAACGGTAATAAACTGAGTATGCTCCACAAGATTGGATCCATAGGATTGCACAAGGGATGTTATGGGCAGCAGCAACAGCTGGAACCCATGGAGTAAAAGGGGAAGAGATAATGCAAGAGAATCTCTTTTCTTCGATGATTTTAGACAAGTTCTTGCCTCCGACATTTCTCAATGAGTCTAGGAGAGTCGCTTCAGTTCTTGGCTCATCTGTAGGCAGACCGTCGGAGAAGAAAGTGAGGTCCACCGGGCTACGGGGTTTGTCGGTGGTGGTGGCGACGGAGAGGAGGTCACGAGCTTGCTGAGTTGTGGCCAAAGTGAAGTGGAGGTTTGTTTGTGAGAGATGTTTTGCGAATTTGAGCATTGGATTGATGTGGCCTTGCATTGGTAGTGTTACCATCAAGACATTTGTTTCTTGACCTTCGAAACTTCCCATTGTTACGAATAATTTGTTAGAGTTTGAGGAAAGATGATTCTTTTGATTAGAGTTATACACATATTTATACTATGAGATGAAAGACATGACTCATTTGCATATTCAAGAAATGGAGATTTTCATTTCTCTAATATGTTTATATGGTCAATATAAATTTTTGTTTCCTTTAGAGGTATTCAATTTTAGACTTGAGTTTTGTGACATGTATGTTTAAAAATCTAATATTAGTATATAGAATTTGATGACTGTTTAACGATAGATTTTGCTTCATGGAGACATTATATGAGATTATGGTAAGAAAATCTATTTATAGTTATTTCTAACCCAATAAAATGTTGGTAAGGAGATTCGAGATATATATGGTTATGTTCAATGGGTCAGTTACAAATCTTATCTTATTTACTAAGGTCTTTTAATAGTGTGTGACACATGACATAACTATAATTATCTTTTTCTGATATGTGTCAAAACTTTATTGAGATTGTAACATGTGTTTAGTACGTATTTTTTCTTTCTTAATAGAGTCTTTTATTTACAAAAACATATATGAAAAAGACTTAATAAGAATTTAAATACAATGTACCAAACAAAAGTATTTAAATACAAAATATATGAGAAATTAATCTACGATTATACTAATAATTTAATTTGTATGGTTGATAAAAAACAGTTAGATATATGTCTTATAACAACGTAACACATTAAAAACAAAAAAAAAAAGAACACATAACATAACTGTACTATATGGACTTTTACATGTGTGAAAAAAAAAAGAGAGTAAAATCTTAGGTCTTAGCTAAATTAACTAAAGTTGGATATGTATATATAACGAGACACATAACTTCGTCAAGTGCGTCGTACCCACGATGAAACAAGATAATGTCGTCATCGAGCTATGCTGCAACGAGATGAGAGTTAATTTTGGAGACTGGGGGGGACACTTAAAGTATCCAAAACCTTGAAGAACACGCATCTAGGAACGCTTTCTTGATAGCCAAATTGTCTGCTACGAATCGTGCCTCCCCTTATTCAAAAAAGGCATTTGCCTTAGGCCACTAACAAAACTTTAAAAAGTGAGGGTTATATCTTTGTAACAAGTAGTTTAATTAGTAGGTTAAATTAACTTTTATATGTGGTTTTAACCATTATAAGTAGATTATATAATTAAATTTTAGGATTTTAAACAAAATATAATACATTTACATCTATATACTTTATCATTATACTAATACATACATAAAATGAAATAAATGACTAAATTCTTGCTTTAAAATAGAATTCAGCTTATAATGATACATAAGATTATTAAAAAAAAGTTTAAACCAAAACAAACATACAAAGATATAAAGTTTGCTTTAGGCCTCAATAAGTCTAGACACGGCACTGGGCCTAAGATGCAATGATATTTGAGAAATGAGATGTTTTCGTGGGTATTTAAAACACCAATCCATTCCAGCAATATCCAGGAACGAAACTTCAAGCAGTGTCTGCGAGCATATTAATGCCAAAGGAGAGGGAGAGCAAATCTGAACAGTGGGTGAAAGGTTTACCCATTTTGGGGGCAGAGCTTGATCAGTCTCCCAAAGGTGAGGCACTGAGGCTACTTTGTGAAGCCTTTTCGAAGAGTAAAAATGAATGGCCTGCTTGGCAAATTGATTTTGAGGTGAGAAATTTAAATTAAATTAAAGTCTAATTTAGCCAAGCAAGTATTATTGGAGTTTAAAATTTTAAAAATCCTAAAATTTCTCCTAATAACTTTCACAGCCGTTTTCTCTTTTTTTTTACTCATGATTTTGCAAATTTTTCAATAAAAACTTACAACATCTGACTTCTATTTTTTTAAAGTCACAGATATTTTTAAGTAAATGTTTTTAAAGTTAACTATAAATTAAAAGTTTACAACCAATAGTGCTTTCCAAGCACCTCCGATATTTTACTGAATGCTACTTCGATAAAAGTTATTTGTAAACATTAACCTTCGATAAGATTTCTAACTCGCAATAATTTTCTGTGAGAAAGTGAATGAAGCCTCTCCAAGGTATACTCGGTTAGAAATATATGCAAAATGCATCTTACTAAAATGACTTTTGAAAAAACGTTATATGTTCATATTATTTGGTCAAAATAGATTATCCACCGAAATTCATCCTCTTCATATTCTTCATACCATACAACAGTCTCCACTAAAAGGTTTCAGAAAAATCACACTCCAAGGTTGAAAAAACGAAAATCTGATCAAAGTGTACTTCGGTGATGATTTTTCAAAGCAGGCTACTTTGAATGGAAATAAAACAACAACGTGAGAAACAAGAAAAATAGATAGGCAGGTTGGTGCTTGAACTTTTGAAACATCGAACTAGTTGGAAATATAGTTGTTTAAGACATATCCAAACAACATTAACTACTATTATAAGTGTTGAATTTTCTATGATTTGTTGTTACATCATTGATCAAAGATGTTTAATTTTCTTTATATGTATATATATATATATATATATATATGTATATATGTGTGTGTGTTTTTCATCTCAATTAATAAAAATTAAACTAATGAATATTTGCGGTTAAAACAACCAAGATCCTACACTATAATAACATAAAATAACATACACTAGATTTAGATTCCAAACATTTTTAATGATCTACAGCTAAAAGTCTGCTCCATAAACAGAGACAATTTTAAATTATTTCTTCAGCCAAGAAAATTAATACTAATCTCCATTCCTTGTTGATGGCTTTTTTATTTTCACAAATTATATTATTTTTAAAATAATACGGCGACCAAGAACAAGAAGCAACCTTGGTATTTTCCCAGGAAGAAGCGTTCTGTTGAATTCTAAACTTATGAAGTCAAAACTTACAATTCGTCCCCAAAAATGAAAAAAAAAAGTCAAACTACAAAAATCCAAACTTTTCTTCTCCTTCAAGCCTCTCCACATTACTATATAACCTAACTCTAAGTCCACAAACTCTTCACAACAAATTCTATCATCATCTCGATTCATTAGTTAATATAACAAAAACAAAAGTTTTTTGTTTGAATTTCTCAAATACCACTCCAAGAAAATGATGATGAACAAAGTCGTTCTGAGGTCGATTCTGTTTTTCATGTTGGTTGGTTCGGTTCTTTTGGTGGAGGCTCGTCCGTTGGGTTTAACGAAGGCCGACGAGAAGCTAATGGCTAAGTTCTTCGATGGTTTGTCACTTGGAGCGATCAAGGAGTCGGGTCCTAGCTCTGGTGGTGAGGGTCATCATTTCGTGGATCGAAGTGAGCCGGTTGTATATAGTAAACACTCCGGTCCCAGCTCGAGTGGACCCGGTCACTAACTAAGGACCGGACTGTGAAGTTGGCTGCTTCGGTCTAGCTCCAGAAATTGATTGATTACATATTCTTTCGTTTCGTTTATTTGTTATACTTTACAGATTAGTTTTTTAGGACTTTTCTTTAATTTTTACCATATACAATGCTGGAGAACAAAATTGGAGGAATTCAAGAATTGGTAGAGCCTCTTTTTATTCTCTCTAGGCTTTTTGTTTGTTAATTATTGAATTATATTTGAAAATAATGTACAATGTAATAAAATTCGTTGATTCTTTGAATAAGATATTAATCTATTTATTTCTTAATTGGGTAAAAATAATGCATAAAATTGTTGGCAACAAAAGTATATCAATGCAGAAATTAAGGTGAACTAGTTTTAAAATTATACACTTTCAAGTAATTATTTTTCAATAAAAAAAAAGAGAACTACTTACATTAAAATTAATGATTTAATTAACTTACTCATTTTAATAGTTATTTTTTTTTATCAAGAAGAATAAGAGTAATAAGTAGAAAAAAAAAGTAGAAGTTAGAGAAAAATAGAAGGAAGAAGAAAAGTCAAAATATATAAAAAATATAAAGAAGAAAAAGCAGATGAAGACAAAGTAAGAGAAGAATAATACATACATCAAATAAATTAAATTAGTAAAATTAGATGAAGAAAAACCGAAAGAAAACAAAATAAAGAAAAAAAAATCGAAGACGATGAAAAGAAAGATGAAAAAAAAATAATAAAAAGAGGAAGAATAACACGAAGTTAAGAAAGAAGAATTTTATAAAATACAAAGATAAAGACGTTGAAAATGAGTAAATAAACCAAAAGATAAAAATAACAAGTTATGAGAATATGAACATGAGAAATGAGTTTGATAAAATCAAAATATAAGAAAAAAATATATCATAAATTAGATGTTCAACGATTTGTAATAATAGTTATTAAAAATGAAATATTTGATGTGGTGTTGAGTGTGGGTGTCGAGGGTGTCAAGTTTTACCCTAATTGAAATCAATAGCCGCAAGTGCACAGCTGATCAATTGTAGTACTTAGGGATCGAATCCACAGGGGAAGGAGGATCTTTTGCCGCAAAAAGCCTTTGAAAATAAGTTAAAATAAGGAAGTCTAGAACTAAACGGTTTAATGGGGGTTTGGTGGTGTCTTTAAAATGTAAAAACGAAATATTAAAAGAGAATACGAGAATTAAATGACGTAATAACTAAACTTAACGAAAATGACTAAAAATGATAAAAACGGATATTCTAATGATTAAATGAAAATGAACTAAAAAGGAAAGACAATATTGAACTAAAGCTTAAAGAAAATCGGTGTAAATCAATGGAGAAAAGGCGTTGGGGTTCAGGGAAGTTTTCTCAGGGGTACGAACGATTCAAAACATTGCTAGAGAGGAAATTTTGTAAGATCTTAGCTTAAACTTTTCGAACTGGAGTCACGGACGTATGAATACGCCACTGTCGTGATCATAGACAACTATCTCTCTCAACCCTGACCAGTAGGTTTCCACTCTGGCCATGGAAGAGAAGAGATGCATTATGTTTAAGACTCGTCCTAATTCACAAATCACCCATAGGTAGGTTTCCACTCCTATGTTTGTTTTGCTCTCCTAAATTAGATCTGATACCTGATGAACACTTTCGCTTCACCAAGCATCTGGATCAGATTGTAGTTCATGACGCTACCTCATGCAGTAAAAACGAATTCAAAAGAAAAAGTTCTAAGATTCAGCTCAAAAGCTCATGGAATCCTCATCGAACATATAAATCCCCATCGAAAATCCCTTATTCCCAACAATAAAACTACTCAGACATAATAAACGAAATCAAAGACATAGTATTAAGATGTAGAATAGAAACCAAAATTGAAAAAGAAAGAACAAGGGTTCAAGAGAACAAATCTCTCTCTCCCTAAAAGCTAAAGCAAAAACAATAAAAATATGAAGTAATGATAGATGGTATTCGGTTACACCATTTCTAGGGCTCCTAAGACATGTATTTATAGTGCTCAAGACCTCTTTGGACGTCACTTAAGGTTTCTCCAAATGTGGGTTTCAGAAATGGGCTTTATGGGCTCGGAGGTTGAAGGCCGCGGTCGGGACAAGTGTGACCGCGGTGGATGAGTGGTTTGCCGCGGTCGGGATGCTCCTGACCGCGGGAAATAGCTTGTTGGCCGCGGGTGGAAGTGCTGGCCAGCTGGTTTACGGGACATCTTGCTCTTCGCGTATCTTTTGATTGAACCGTTGGATTGCCAAGCTGTAAAGTGCACTGGAAAGCTGATACTTCCATCTTTAAGGTCTCCAAATTTGAGATGGATCAGACGGTGAGAAGGCCTTCAATCAGGGGTGAACTTCTGATGGTTTGATTCTGAGCTGAAATCTGGTTTTCTATCCATTTTGTTAAGCTTTTTCCTAAGTTACCTAAAAAGAGTCTTGGAACTACAAATACTAGAAAAACGTGATAAAAGTACTTAAAAGCAATTAAAAACATAGAAAAATTATTTCAAAACGATCCATAAAAGTGGTCAAAATATGGTGTTATCAACTCTCCCAGACTTAAACCTTTGTTTGTCCTCAAACAAAACAAAAGCCTAAACTGGTTAAGTGAAAACAAAAATAGGGAATGCACAAATCTCATAGACATGAACTCTAAACTAGGACCAAAGATAGTGCATCAATCCACAGCTTAGTCTAGAAAATTCTCACCAAAGCACAAGAGATACTAGTCCACTTTTTCCGTCATGCAAAACTTAAACAATTTAAATCTTGATTTCAGTCAACTAGCTCTCTACATTCATTAAGTTCAATAGTGAGTTCTCATTAAAGACATCATCCAGGGTAGACGGCGTTTGGCATTAAAAGGCTATTTAAGTGGTGGAGTTAAAGTGTTTCGGGTTACCTGAAGATCTGGAGGATGCAAGATAATATGCAAAACCGCAAGAGAGATAAGGAGCTGTTGATGACCACAGTTTTTCAGTCACTTCTTCTTGCCAAATGTTGTTGCATAATCCTTCCTCCTTTGTTGTAAACAGCTGTTCCCCCAGACTTAGATTCTTTCCGGGAATCAGAAAAACAATCTCCAAAACTCCATAAAATTCGACCTCTCTAGACTCTCTAAGGCTTTTATTTCATTTCTTTTCTTATTTTCGGATTTTTTTTTTTTTTTTTGGAAAGGAAATGCCTTTTAAAGAGAGAGAGACTAGAGGACGAGATTATACCAAAATTTGAGATTTTTCTAAGGCAAACTGAGCTTCCTCTTGTGTTGAATCCTTCCGGAAACTTTTCCGGCAAATCGCAGGTCTCTGTCCTTGGTGACTGAAAACTGCGTCGTTCCTCTTTCTCTCCAACGTTTTTGCACTTATCTGCATATAAGACAATAGAAAACAAGAGTGCATGTGGTTTGAAAGAGGATTGGTTAAGGTGGGGAACTAGCTAAAGATGAACTAGCCATTCAGGATCAACAGAGAGTGGTAAAAGGATAAAAGAGTCCTGAATGTATGATTCGTTTCCCTGGTCTAATGCTTCAATGAGAAAATTAAGTCCAAATTAAGTCCAAATAAAACAGAGCTAATGTATCCCTTCATCTAAATCAAAATCATTCAAATTCCTCTGGGGTACTTCGTTTCAAATGTGCTTAGCTACCGCCTAGTCTAGTCCTAAATCATGAATGAGCAAGTCAACTATCATTGATTCATGTTCACCATTCCCTTTTAAAACGTATTTTGTTTTGAAAACCGGTTTTGAAAAACTTTAAGGAAAATGCAAAAAATGTAGATAATGCAAGACTCATGAAAGAAAAGTGGTTAGAAAGGGATGAAATCCTCCCCCAGATTTAAATCACACTGTCCTCAGTGTGAAACAAGTCGAGATTGGATGAGAAAAATGCATAGCTAATCGAATTGGTAAGAACAAAGAGAACTTACCTGGATCCGGGATGCTGGTGGAGATGAACCGGATTCATTCGAAGAGGTTTGGGAAGGTGATTAGGTGGTGATGAAGGTGGTGGAAGGTGATGAATGAGGTGGAGGGTGATTGGTGAGGTGAAATGAGGTGAAAGGGCGGGTTTTGATCTCAACGACCAAGTGCCGCGGTCAGGGGTTGCACGACCGCGGCGAACGAGCACTTGGCCGCGGTCAGGATTACGCGACCGCAGCCGACGGTAGGTTTCCCGCGGTCAGAACGTTTGCGACCGCGGGGGCTTATATCGCGGCCTCTTCCTGCTTCTCTTTGGTTCCTGCTGGGCCGAGCAGTCAGGTACCATCCTTCTTTTTGGTCTTTTCTGGTTTTTTGATTTTTTTTTTTTTGGTTTTTTGTTTTATAAGAAACACCTGAAACTAAGAAAAAGAAAAAGATCAAAAGAAAAAGAAAGAAAAATTCTAAAGAAAACAATACTTAAATGGGTTGCCTCCCATTAAGCGCTTCTGTTTTAAGTCGTTTAGCTCGACTTTTGGTGTTGGATGTGACTTATTCCAATGAAGAAGACCTTGTCCTGAGACAAGTCTTTTTCGACATCTCCTTGCTTTGCTTAGCAGGTTCGATATGGTAGCCTCCTCCAGGATCAAAAATCAGTCTTGAAACTTCTTTGAGGTATGAGTCTTCAACACCACTTGTGACAGGAGAACGTCTTAGATGCTTGTATGATGAGGTGAATAAGGTCTCTCTTACTGCATGACATTGAACCATGTTGCAAGAAACAAGGATAGATGATTCTTTATGATCTGAAGTGGTGGAGATGGTTAAGCATCCAAGGTGAGGACAGTTTGCTTGGAGAGGTGTCGCCATGGCTTGAACTGTTGGAGAATTGGTAAAAAGAGCATTGGCTGGTGGAAGTGTCGCGACCGCGGTGAAAGGTGGTTTGGCCGCTGGTAGCGCACACGCGACCGCGGCGAAAGGTGGTTTGGCCGCTGGTAGCGCACACGCGACCGCGGTGCCGAATATCCTAGGAAAGATGTTCAGATCCTCTTGCTTCTTGTCTCCAATTCTTTTTCCTTGTGGAGAGTCTTCGGAAAAGAGTCTTGAGAGCCATTTAAACTCCACTCTTGCTTCGATTAAGTCTGCATCACCTCTTATATGAGCATTAGTTAAAGGTGTGCATAGGAAAATACCTTTGTTTGTCAAACTGTAAATCCAGCATTTTCTTCGGGTGCTCTTCTTTCTAGAACGTATCCAACATCCTTTGTAGTTCCTCCAGGGTCAAATATTGGATCATCTACGCCTCCTATTGTCAGACAATGAGAGTTCCTTGTAGTAATCACCGGGTATGGGGTTTTCTTGTTGATCTTCAGGAAACTCATATGTTGATGTAGGTAGTTGATGAGTGTTCCAACATATGCTAGACACGAAATACCAAGTATCAAGGGTTTTGGTGCATTGTTTCTCATCTCCATAGCATGGGAACCAGTAGAAACAAGACAATCTTTCCCTTGAAAAGGAAATTCTGGTTTGGAACCAAGTAGAGCTGCACCAGAAAAATCTCCATAGTGAATATCAATCTTTGAGGGATGAAAAATCGAAATACCTGTATTCTCTGCAATGGTCTTTGGTATGAGATTCACATCAGGTCCAGATTCACAAAGAGAATCACGAAATTTCACTTCCTTGATTGAGAATGGGGCATCAAACTTCTCGGAATCCTTCGTCTTAGAAAGCGCCTCCAATGGTGGTTTTGATGTCACCATTAGTGTCTTATCTTCCACGTGGTCTGTCTTACATTCAAGGTGGTGAGGAGCTCAAGGAGAAAAAGGCTTTGGTTCATCAAGAGGAAGTGACTTATTGATATAAGATCAAGGATATGATCTTATAAACCGATATAGAGGGGATCCTTGTAGCTGGCCTAACGGCTCTCTCTACTTAGACAAGAGATGAATCGATGGGGAATAGGTTGGTGGGGATTAAACAACTGGCCTAACGGCTCTCTTTGCTTAACCTAGTGGGTGAGACGTTGTGAAGGACAAACGGTGGATCGAAGTGACACACACACAACTGATGATGAAGTTGTGACAGTCAAGAACTCTCGGAATCAAGGGGAAGCCGCACAAGATTCAAAGAACTCACAAGTATAAGAAAAACCTCTCGTTTTATTGATATCAAAAGCAAAAGTGTTTTCTACAAAGCCGCATGTGGAACCTTATATGAATGGTTCGTCAGCTGGAACCTTCTAGGGCAAACCAAAAATAAAAGACAGAAAAAGGAAACCTATTAAAATCGAGAGTCTCTCTAAAAACTTAAAGACAAATGCAAAAAGGAAAAATAACTTAAAGGACTAATGTTTAATTCCTGCAAAACAAAAAAGGGAAAACTCGTTATTTGAATTCAAATGGAAAACTTACCAGGAAATGGAAAGTTTGAGGCTCCTCCGCGTCTTGAGCCTAAGTGGTGTCGTTTGGAAGCTGACTGATGGATAATAAGGTTGGGCCGAGAGTGATCTTCAAAAGGGGCCAGGCCTTAGTCTCCACTGGATCCTCGAGTGCTTGATCCGTGAGGCTTCCTTGTCTTTCTTGACTTGTGTGGCTGAGTGTGTCCATCTTCTTGTTGAGGTCTTCAAGCTCTTGTTGTGCCAATAGTCCTTCCACAGCTTCACCAAACTTTTCTCTAAGAGTCCTTGCACCGGATCTTGTCCTTGGCGGCTCATACATGGTGGGAATCTTGGCGATCTCAGGTAGCTCCGGGCCTATGTCCTCATCATTCCCTCCCCCTTGAGAATGTTCTGTCCTCAGAACTGGTTCATCTGCATGAAAAGGGGACAAGTCAGAAACGTTGAAACTTGATGAAATTTGCATCTCACCTGGTAGGTCAAGTCGGTAAGCATTGTTGCCAATGCATTCCACGACTTTGAATGGACCGTCTCCTCTTGGTGCAAGCTTGGATTTC
This sequence comes from Eutrema salsugineum, assembly GCF_000478725.1. Classification (NCBI taxonomy): domain Eukaryota; kingdom Viridiplantae; phylum Streptophyta; class Magnoliopsida; order Brassicales; family Brassicaceae; genus Eutrema; species Eutrema salsugineum. Next base: position 1,742,940 of record NW_006256867.1, read on the forward strand.
CTTTGGTTGGGGAACCGCTCGGGTCTCATGTGCACCCAAACCCACTGGCCTGGTTCAAAAATGATCTCCTTTCGGTTCTTGTCGGCCTGAAGCTTGTATTACGCGGTCTTCTTCTCCAAGTTCTCAATGGTCTTCTGGTGGAGTTTTCGGATTTTTTCAGCCTTGTCTACTCCATCCTGACTAGCATATTCGGGTGGTGGTAAAGGTTTAAGGTCCAACGGCGTCTCTGGCTTGAATCCATACACAATCTCAAACGGTGAAAGCTTAGTAGCCGAGTGGTTAGCATTATTATAAGCGAACTCAATGTAAGGAATACAATCTAACCAATTTCTCAAATTTTTACCAACTGTGGCCCTTAAGAGGGTGGAGAGAGTGCGGTTCACAACTTCTGTCTGCCCATCGGTTTGTGGGTGGCATGTGGTGGAGAAGAGGAGCTTGGTGCCAAGCTTTCTCCATAGAGTCTTCCAAAAATGACTGAGGAATTTGGTGTCTCTATCGCTGACAATGGTGCGAGGTAACCCATGTAACCTAACCACTTCCTTGAAGAACAAGTCAGCCGTTTGTGTGGCATCATTGGTTTTAGCACAGGGGATGAAGTGTGCCATCTTGGAGAACCGGTCCACCACCACAAAGATTGAGTCTTTATTTCTGATCTTTGGTAACCCTAGCACGAAGTCCATAGAAATATCCACCCAAGGTCTATTAGGTATAGGTAAAGGCATATAAAGTCCATACGGATGTGACCTGGATTTTGCCTTAAGGCAGACGATGCATTTTGAGCAGAACCGCTCCACGTCTCGTTTAAGATGAGGCCAGAAGAAATGGTCCACTAGAACACTTAGAGTTTTGTCTATCCCAAAGTGCCCCATCAAGCCTCCTCCATGAGATTCCCTGATCAAAAGCTCTCTCATAGAACCCTGCGGAATACACAGTCGTTTTTCTCAGAATAAGAAATCATCATGCAAATAAAACAAACCATGAACTCCCTTTTGACATTCTTGGTAAATGGCACTAAAGTCGGGATCGTCCTCATATCTCTCCTTTATGTGTTCAAATCCCATGATCTTGGCCTCCATAGTGGTTATAAGCGTATAGTGCCTAGATAAAGCGTCAGCAACGATATTCTCTTGGCCCTTCTTGTACTTGATGATATACGGAAAGGTCTCCACAAACTCTAGCCACCTCGCATGTCTCCTTTTGAGAGCGGTCTGGCCTCGGAGGTGCTTCAAGGTCTCGTGGTCCGTGTGTATAATGAATTCTTTGGCCAGCAAGTAATGCTGCCATGTCTCCAAGGATCTCACTAGGGCGTAGAGCTCCTTGTCATAGGTGGAATAGTTGAGTGCAGCTCCATGTAACTTCTCGCTAAAGAATGCGACGGGTCTTCCTCCTTGAGTTAGAACAGCTCCAATACCTAGACCTGAGGCATCACATTCAACTTCGAACGTTTTATCAAAATCGGGTAAGACTAGAACAGGTGCATGGGTTAAACGGTCCTTAAGCTTTTGGAAAGCTTCTTCTTGGAGTTTCCCCCACTTAAACGCCACATCTTTCTTGATCACCGCAGTAAGGGGTGCGGCTATGGTGCTAAAGTCTTTTACAAATCGCCGATAGAAGCTTGCTAGACCGTGGAAGCTTCTAACATGTCCAATGGTGGTGGGTGTTGGCCATTCTTGAATCGCCTTAATCTTGTCTTGATCCACCTGTAGATCCTGTGAGCTCACAACAAAGCCTAGAAATACAACATGATCAGTGCAAAAGGTGCACTTCTTGAGGTTCGCGTAAAGACCCTCTTGTCGAAGAGTCTCTAATACTTGCTCAAGGTGCATTAAGTGATCCGCAAAACACTTGCTATAAATCAGTATATCATCAAAGTAAACAACAACGAACTTACTGATATATGCCCTCAAGACATGGTTCATGAGTCGCATGAAAGTACTTGGGGCATTGGTGAGGCCAAATGGCATGACTAGCCATTCATATAGACCTTGTCTGGTCTTGAAAGCGGTCTTCCATTCGTCTCCTTCCTTCATTCTCACTTGATGGTACCCACTTCGAAGATCTACCTTAGAAAACACAGTGGCACCATACAATTCATCTAACATATCGTCTAACCTTGGTATTGGGTGGCGATATTTGATGGTGATATTGTTCACAGCTCGACAGTCCACACACATACGCCATGTTCCATCCTTCTTGGGCACCAAAAGGACTGGTACGGCACAAGGGCTAAGACTCTCTCGGATATATCCTTTGGACATCAAGTCTTGGATCTGTTTCTCTAGTTCTTTAGTCTCAGTGGGGTTCATCCGATAAGCTGGTCGGTTTGGTAAGGCTGCACCAGGAATAAGATCGATCTGATGCTCTATTCCTCTTAAAGGTGGCAAGCCAGCTGGAATGTCCTCCGGGAATACATCTTTAAACCTGTCTAACAAGGCACTGATCTCGGGTGGAAGCTCTAGTTCACTTGCTCCTGAAAGTAAACTCTCTCGAAAGACCATTAGTAGCACAGGTGCATGATGCTGTATAGCTTTATAGACAGTAGTGGAAGTAACAAAGAGATTAGTCTTACTTACCTTAGAATCCTTTGCAAATTTTAGCTGCATTTCATGGACTTCCACAGGTGTAAGTGGCGCCAGTTGGAACTTTTTCTTTTCGTGCATGAACGAATAGTGATTTGTCCGGCCATTGTGTATTGTCTCCTTATCGAATTGCCACGGCCTCCCTAGTAACAAGTGACCAACTTGCATGGGCACCACATCACATAGCACATGATCGCTATATTTGCCCACACTGAACGGCACGGTTACTTGCTGAGTTATCCTTAACTCAGTGTCATCATTAAGCCACCTCAAGCGGTATGGTTTTGGGTGCGGGGTCGTCTCGAGCCCTAGCTTGTCAACCATAAGCTTGCTAGCTACGTTAGTGCATGATCCACCATCAATTATTAAGCTACATACCTTGTTGTGCACGGTGCACCTCGTGTGGAAGATATTTTCCCTCTGAACCGTCTCGGGGTCCACGAGAGCACTCAGAGCTCGCCTAATTACCAACAGCTCACCGGTGTCCGGATAGGCCACCTCGGTATCACCCTCGGCGTCCTCCTCATCTTCTTGTTCGTCTTGAGACTCATAGTCTCCGGCTGAGGTTAGGATCATGGTGCGCTGATTGGGACAGTCTCTCGCCATATGTCCTCGACCCTGACACTTAAAACAAATGATATCTCGAGTTCTAGAGGTACTTGGATTCTTACCTGTGTCTTGGCGATTACTCTTGAGAGTCTCGGCTGCTGGTTTTTGGTATTTGGGACTGTTCTCGACGGCTTTACCTTTGTCTAAGACTCTAGGGGCGGGCTGACTCCAATTTTGGCTGGCTTTTGCTCGGTTTGTGGCTGTTGTCTTACGTTTGATGTGCTGTTCGGCTTGAATAGCGAGATGTAAGAGCTCGGAGATGTCATGATACGGCTGTCTCTCTACTTTTCTAGCTATGCGGTCTTGAAGGCCATCAAGAAACTGAGCCATGAGATTCTCCTCGGTGTCTTCTTGTTCCAACTTGTTCCGGAGTGTCTCAAACTCTTCAAAATATTCTTCTACCGACTTGTTGCCCTGCACCAATTTGCGAAACCGTTTTTGCAAATCCATATGGAAATATGGAGGCACATACCTTTTCCTCAAGTTGTATCTCATTGCGGCCCAGGTGGAAATTTGCTCATATCGGTGCCTTCTTCTCTCAGCTACATCTCTGTCCCACCAAGATAAAGCGTGATCGGTGAGTTGAGCCGCGGCCAACGCCACCTTCCTTTGATCGTTATACCCGTAATACTCAAAGATGTACTCCATTCTTCTTTCCCATTCAAGGTAAGCATCAGGATCTACCTTTCCTGCAAAAGTAGGAGCTGTTAGTTTAACATCCATATTACCTAGCCTATTACCCTCATCGTCTCTGATACGGCCTCGGTTGACAGGATCTCGGAGTCTTTGGTGTATCCGTATGTCGGGTGGATCTTGTCTCGGTTGATTGTGAGGCAAGTTATCCTCCACTTCGGCCATATTCTCGTCTCCCGCTTGTTGTTGCTGTTGGGGTGGGACTTGAATAGGTCGGACAGCTTCTCTTATTGGTACTTCTAGCCGGCCAACCCTTTCCTCCATGCGCCCTAGTTGTGCATGATCTTATAAACCGATATAGAGGGGATCCTTGTAGCTGGCCTAACGGCTCTCTCTACTTAGACAAGAGATGAATCGATGGGGAATAGGTTGGTGGGAATTAAACAACTGGCCTAACGGCTCTCTTTGCTTAACCTAGTGGGTGAGACGTTGTGAAGGACAAACGGTGGATCGAAGTGACACACACACAACTGATGATGAAGTTGTGACAGTCAAGAACTCTCGGAATCAAGGGGAAGCCGCACAAGATTCAAAGAACTCACAAGTATAAAACCTCTCGTTTTATTGATATCAAAAGCAAAAGTGTTTTCTACAAAGCCGCATGTGGAACCTTATATGAATGGTTCGTCGGCTGGAGCCTTCTAGGGCAAACCAAAAATAAAAGACAGAAAAAGGAAACCTATTACAATCGAGAGTCTCTCTAAAAACTTAAAGACAAATGCAAAAAGGAAAAATAACTTAAAGGACTAATGTTTAATTCCTGCAAAACAAAAAAAGGAAAACTCGTTATTTGAATTCAAATGGAAAACTTACCAGGAAATGGAAAGTTTGAGGCTCCTCCGCGTCTTGAGCCTAAGTGGTGTCGTTTGGAAGCTGACTGATGGATAATAAGGTTGAGCCGAGAGTGATCTTCAAAAGGGGCCAGGCCTTAGTCTCCACTGGATCCTCGAGTGCTTGATCCGTGAGGCTTCCTTGTCTTTCTTGACTTGTGTGGCTGAGTGTGTCCATCTTCTTGTTGAGGTCTTCAAGCTCTTGTTGTGCCAATAGTCCTTCCACAGCTTCACCAAACTTTTCTCTAAGAGTCCTTGCACCGGATCTTGTCCTTGGCGGCTCATACATGGTGGGAATCTTGGCGATCTCAGGTAGCTCCGGGCCTATGTCCTCATCACTTATGATCTTGTTTGTCGTCTCCAAAACACTTGAACGAATCGGTAGAGACAAGATCGTCACTAGGGATGGAAAGAGGCTCTCCTTTTTCTTGATGGCTGGCTTCCATGACGTGATGATCCAAAGGAATTTCATTTGATGGCCTCTTTCTAACGAACTTGATGGAGGATTCTCCATCTACTTCACAAGATACCCAATACCCATCATCCATAGATTCATTGAGCTCTTGAAGCATATCATCAATCTCGGTTTGGGAGACAGACGACATATCTTCATCAAAGAGAGTATCATGGATATCTTCGTGGGTATTGTAAGTTGTTATGGTCTCCCAGCAGAATCCTTTTTCCTCTAAACCTTCGTGAATTGATTTGTAGTGCTTGCGATGTCCTCTTTTGTGGTGGTTCGGAATTGAATTCTGATCCATTGAGGAGAGATCACGAACGTATTGTGCTTCTCGGCGTTGAGTGGCTCGAGGATTATTGTAAAAACCTCCCTCATAGTAGTAATTTCGTTTCATAGGATCCATATCTTCTGAAATGGAAACAAAATAACCGAAAAATGGAAAGTTGCAGAAAAAGGGGTTCTAGAGTCGATTTACTAACCTTTCTCGGGGTTTTGCAGAAAAGAAAATACGTGCCTTCCCCGGCAACGGCGCCAAAAACTTGATGTGGTGTTGAGTGTGGGTGTCGAGGGTGTTAAGTTTTACCCTAATTGAAATCAATAGCCGCAAGTGCACAGCTGATCAATTGTAGTACTTAGGGATCGAATCCACAGGGAAGGAGGATCTTTTGCTGCAAAAAGCTTTTGAAAATAAGTTAAAGTAAGGAAGTCTAGAACTAAACGGTTTAATGGGGGTTTGGTGGTGTCTTTAAAATGTAAAAACGAAATATTAAAAGAGAATACGGGAATTAAATGACGTAATAACTAAACTTAACGAAAATGACTAAAAATGATAAAAACGGATATTCTAATGATTAAATGAAAATGAACTAAAAAGGAAAGACAATATTGAACTAAAGCTTAAAGAAAATCGGTGTAAATCAATGGAGAAAAGGCGTTGGGGTTCAGGGAAGTTTTCTCAGGGGTACGAACGATTCAAAACATTGCTAGAGAGGAAATTTTGTAAGATCTTAGCTTAAACTTTTCGAACTGGAGTCACGGACGTATGAATACGCCACTGTCGTGATCATAGACAACTATCTCTCTCAACCCTGACCAGTAGGTTTCCACTCTGGCCCTGGAAGAGAAGAGATGCATTATGTTTAAGACTCGTCCTAATTCACAAACGCCCATAGGTAGGTTTCCACTCCTATGTTTGTTTTGCTCTCCTAAACTAGATCTGATACCTGATGAACACTTTCGCGTCACCAAGCATCTGGATCAGATTGTAGTTCATGACGCTACCTCATGCAGTAAAAACGAATTCAGAAGAAAAAGTTCTAAGATTCGGCTCAAAAGCTCATGGAATCCTCATTGAACATATAAATCCCCATCGAAAATCCCTTATTCCCAACAATAAAACTACTCAGACATAATAAACGAAATCAAAGTCATAGTATTAAGATGTAGAATAGAAACCGAAATTGAAAAAGAAAGAACAAGGGTTCAAGAGAACAAATCTCTCTCTCCCTAAAAGCTAAACCAAAAACAATAAAAATATGAAGTAATGATAGATGGTATTCGGTTACACCATTTCTAGGGCTCCTAAGACATGTATTTATAGTGCTCAAGACCTCTTTGGACGTCACTTAGGGTTTCTCCAAATGTGGGCTTCAGAAATGGGCTTTATGGGCTCGGAGGTTGAAGGCTGCGGTCAGGACAAGTGTGACCGCGGTGGATGAGTGGTTTTGCCGCGGTCGGGATGCTCCTGACCGCGGGAAATAGCTTGTTGGCCGCGGGTGGAAGTGCTGGCCAGCTGGTTTACGGGACATCTTGCTCTTCGCGTATCTTTTGATTGAACCGTTGGATTGCCAAGCTGTAAAGTGCACTGGAAAGCTGATACTTCCATCTTTAAGGTCTCCAAATTTGAGCTGGATCAGACGGTGAGAAGGCCTTCAATCAGGGGTGAACTTCTGACGGTTTGACTCTGAGCTGAAATCTGGTTTTCTATCCATTTTGTTAAGTTTTTCCCTAAGTTACCTGAAAAGAGTTTTGGAACTACAAATACTAGAAAAACGTGATAAAAGTATTTAAAAAGCAATTAAAAACATAGAAAAAATATTTCAAAACGATCCATAAAAATGGTCAAAATACGGTGTTATCAACATTTCGCGCAAAACACCGAGCATAAATCTAGTAATTATAATATGAATTTTTTCAAAACATATCGTTTATCATATAGAAGCTATATCTATGGGTTCATTTATTTATAAAGGGGTCGAAAATTAAAGATATAGCCACAATAAGAGAAAATTATCTTTTTTTTACTAGAGAAAATTACCTATTTAAGGATTGAAAAGACGCTATTAAAGTGTTTATTGGTTCACCCGCTATCATCTGCAAACGTTGCGTTTGCGGTTGGTAGCAGTTAGTGCCATTTTATAACAATCATAAAAATCTCTGCAAACCGTTCTATATCTTTTTGTACCGTTCAAATCCAAAAGTTGCTTCCTGCAAGTGTTTGCAGTTGCGGGCGGTAGCGGTTGATTAAAAAAAATCACACTAGAAAAAAATAGAAAATCACGTTAAAAAAATTAAAACCATAACTCTACTAATCGTCTCCTATATATATATATAAACCCTAACCTATCACTTTTTCTATTAAATCTAGTCCATAATTATACTTCCATACTAGTTGAAGAAAGTCAAGACACAAGTGTAAGTGTTATAATAGTTTGGTTTAATTCATTCATATCGATTGTTTTTTTTTTGTTGATTTCCAATATGCTTTTTTTGTTTAAGAGTTTTTAATTTATAGTTTGTGATATATATATATATATCTATATATATATTAATTATTTGAATTAGTGATTTTGATATCTAGCATAATAATATAGTTTTATGTTTTTTTAATAATTATATATGATGTTTATTTTGATAATTTTATGTTTAATCGCAAAAATATCTGATAGTTTGTCAATCAAAATTGTCCCGCAAACAGACCGCTTTAAAAAGTTTAACCAATCGTACAAACTGCTTAATAACGCTTAAAATTAAAACTGCAATCGTCCGCTTCGCATTCGCAACCTCAATCTCTGCGATTAAACCAGTCAAGTTCTAAGTATTAACTCTCATCTGTGCGTGAGAAAGTGTGTTGTTTACTTGCTTAGAGTATCTGTAACGGGGGTTTTAAACGGATTTTAAGATGGAGTTCGTTAATATTTTGGATTTAAAAAAAAATGATTAAAGCCCAATATCGTTCAATCCTGTTCTTACAGATTAGAGACGTTCTTAGAAGGGGTTCATAACTGACGTGTCTCTTTCTCATTCGTTCAACAAGAATTTTTTTTTACGCTCTCTCTCCTCTTCGACTTTCTCTGATTCTTCGTTTGTGTCCATGTTTATTTCTCGTCTTCCAGCCAAGATTCTTTCTCTGGTGATTTCAGATCATGGGCTAAAAAAATGGAAGCTTTGCATGAACCCACTTGGAGAAGAGCTGGGATTTTCATTCGAATTAAAGCATCACTCTTTCCTCGATCATCGTTGCGAATGGAACCGACGGTAGTGCTGGAGGCTCAATTCGGAGAGGAATTCGATCACGTCGATGACCCAAGGCCTTCCGGAGATATCTCGTTAGTGAATGTGGAGAAGAAGGAGCTGCTCGATGAGGAGAAGGAAGAAAACAGCGATTCTGGTTCGAAGAAATAACAGAGGAAACAAAATAAGAATGAAAAAAAAGCACCTGTTCAAAGAAATCAGAGGATTTAGATGGTGAGCTTCAACGGCCATCGACGTTTTTTACTCTGCTTTTTTTTTTAACTTGTGAAACTGGTTCGAAGGTATTTAATGGGCGATTCAGAGAGGAACCTCCAAAAAGGTGAATGCAATGAAAGACGGGAAGAAAAGAAGTAATGGGAGGTTGTGGGGTTTTTAATTTTGTATGAACCTCACCACTGTAGGAACAAAATTATGTAAGGTTCTAATTTTTAAGATAAAATTGGAAATTTAAAACACAAATAGAAGTACTTGTCCTTTTAATATTATTTTTTAAAAATTTGTCCCTTTAATACTATTTTAATTGTAATCTTTTTTTACCCTTAAAATTCGATTTTTTTTTCATATTGATAAATTGTTTTTAATTATTATTAATGAAAAATAAAAATTATACAATAAAACAATACATTTACCCTTAAAAGTCGATAATAATAATTCATCGTCTTTTCCGATATCGTTTTCTCCATTCATTTTCCATCGACTTTCCAAACCATCGTTGATTACCATCACTCTTCTCAATCTATTTAATCTCCTTTTCATTCAATCTCTAAATTAGGGTTTAAAATCCCAAATTGATTTTGGATAATTTTGTTATATCCGGCGATAAGCAAAGAGAATAAAGATGAAAGAGGTGATATTTACGTATCATGTGCCTTGATGGTGCCACGTTTTCTTGCTTCTATAGAAGTGTAGTGAACGAGAATCCTCGTTTAACAGGATAAAGGCTACATTGGATTTGTCTTCCTGGTTTTTTGTCTTGATTTCCACTGGGACCTGGTTTCCTTAGAACTAAAGTTTCATAATTGAATTTTCCTACCAGATGGAATTTACAGAATCTACTTCCTATCTGCTAAATTGGTAATCTACAGAATATAGCTCTAAACTTGTAACTTCATCGTCCAATGAAGATTCATTATAAAAAGCCAGTTTATGTGCTTGATTTCAAAGTTACTAATCGACCTTTTTTTTCTTCATCGACGGCAAAAACCCAATACTTATTGAGAACCTATTTCCATATACCATAAGTGACATAGATATGTACCATAATTGAATAACCAGAACAGAAAAAATATATATATATGTAATTGTTTGACAAAGATCGTCAAATTGTCGTGAAGGAGAAGAAGAAAAGAAAAAAAATTCAAAAAAATAATAAATTGAAAATAAATAAAAAAAAGAAAATAAAATATTTTTAAATATTTAATTTTTGTTGGTTATAACCTGATTGATTTTGTTAACTGTTTCGTAGAATATAGATTTTATAATCATTAATTTTAGACAAATTAGTAGAAGTTGTATTCTAGAAAACGTAGAATATAGAAAGAATAATAGAACACATATTTTAAAATATGTAGAACATAGTACAAATTCTAGATAAGGTATTCTATAAGGATATTTAGAACACAAAACAAATAGTAGAATTTCAATTCTATATTCAGTAGATCTTATACTAAAGAGTAGAAATCAGATTTTAGAAAACACTAGAATTATAGAACACATTTTCTAGAACATATTTAAAAACTAATTTTAAATATACTTATTTCCTAAAACAATGTTTTAGAATAATATTCTTTCTTTTTTGGAATTTTCAGAATTTATGAGTATTTATAAATATTTATTTCAAAAATAAAAAGTATTTAAAATGTTATTTTGGTCCAAAACTGCCAAAATTTAAAAAAGTATTAAAAAGATAAATATTTCCATTTTGTGTTTTAAATTTCCAATTTTTTCAATTTTGTATAGATATCAAAAATTTATTACTATTTTATTGTTTATGAACTCCAAAAATAGTTCACCATTGAGTGCTCTTATGTTCATTTTCAAATTGAAATAATTATTGAATTTATAGTTTCTGAAATTATTTTTTTGACAACCAATTTTGGATTTTGATAACGAAACAAAGAAGCCGACGAAATGGGATCATAATGAGGCCATATTACAACATTCTTTCGTATAATTCCAACGTCTCTCTTCTCCTTCTTCTCCTTCTTCTTTCACCTCTCCGAGATCAGAATCAATGGCGATTTGATCAAAAGTAAAGCAGCAGCAAGCTCAAATCCTCGACTATGGAAGCGGCTAATCTTATACAACATTATTCTTCTCTCACTAGATTCCCTTTTCCCGTGAAACCCACTCTCCGTCTCGCTCGACCCAACTCCTTTCTACTTCTTCCGATTTATACCTCCGCCTCTCTTCGTCTTCCACGACGGTCAATCCGTATACTGACGAAATCGGCCTGCGAAAACCACAATCACGATCACCACCACCACCACCACGAGCACGATCACGATCATCATCACCATCACCGACATTGCTGTTCTGTGGAATTAACGGTATCGAATCATCCTCAGAAAACGTTGATCGAGTTCGCTAAAGCTATCGGATGGATTCGATTGGCAAATTTCCTCAGAAACCACCTCCATCTTTGCTGCTCCTCCGCCATACTGTTCATCGCCGCCGCCGCTTGCCCTTACTTGATTCCTAAACCCTACATTAAACCAATTCAGAATTCCTTCATGATTGTTGCTTTCCCTCTTATTGGAGTAAGGATTCTCCGATTTCTCTAATCTCGTATTTTCGTCGTATTCAGTGCTAAGAAACAAATCGGTTTCTTAGATTTCAGCATCTCTCGACGCACTTATGGATCTCGCTGGAGGAAAAGTGAACATCCATGTTTTAATGGCACTAGCAGCTTTTGCATCTGTGTTTATGGGAAACGCTCTTGAAGGAGGACTGCTTCTATCCATGTTCAATCTTGCTCATATCGGTGCGAACTTGTATCTCTTAAAGGTTTCTTGATTTGATGACGTTGAAGCTTTGCTTGAGTCTATATCTTTTGCTGCAGCTGAGGAGTTCTTTACTAGCAAGTCGATGGTGGATGTTAAAGAGTTGAAGGAGAGTAATCCAGATTCTGCATTGGTGATTGATGTGGATGATGATGATGATAATGCTCCAAACTTTTTCGATTTGTCATACAAAAGCGTCCATGTGCACAATGTACAAGTTGGATCCTATATTTTGGTAGGAACTGGTGAGGTTTGTGGAACTCGTCTCTTTGCTTTTCGGTTTCTTGAAATTCCTGTAAACCTTTGATACGACATTGGGATGTTATATATGTTTAGATTGTGCCTGTGGATTGCCAAGTCTATCAAGGTAATGCTACCATAACAATTGAGCACTTGACTGGTGAAGTGAAGCCATTGGAAGTAAAAGCTGGAGATAGAGTGCCTGGTGGTGCAAGAAATTTGGATGGCAGAATTATTGTCAAGGTGTATAATTTGACCATATGCGTTGCGTAGTACTTTAGCTTGCACTATTTGGAACTCTCATGCTTAATTATCTTCAACGGAATCAGGCTACAAAAGCATGGAATGAGTCGACACTAAATAAGATTCTACAGTTGACTGAGGAAGCAAACTCTAATAAGCCCAAACTTCAGAGATGGCTGGATGAGTTTGGTGAGGTTTACAGCAAGGTGGTGGTTGTTTCATCAGTTGCTATTGCCTTCCTTGGTCCAATTTTGTTCAAATGGCCGTTTCTCGGCACCGCAGGTATGTATAGTCATCCTTTTCTTCTACCTGAGATGGGTTTTAGCGATTGACTTACTTTGATTTGGTTGCTGTTTGATGATATGCAGCATGCAGAGGATCTGTTTACAGAGCATTGGGACTTATGGTGGCGGCATCACCGTGTGCCTTGGCAGTTGCTCCATTGGCTTATGCTACTGCTATCAGTTCCTGTGCCAGAAAGGTATCTTACAAGTACTCTATCTAGTCAAAGCTGAGTAAACTGGTATAAGCAAGTGCTAGCTAGCTCTTTTGCTTTCTTGTTACTTGTGATCTTATTGCAGTTCTGTGCGTTGGTTTGCACACATCTTACTATCTATATTTTTATTTCCTTTTTTTTTTTGCTGTGTAGATGTAACTTCACGTGAAATCTGTCCACTTTTTTATAGGGAATATTGCTGAAAGGTGGACAGGTACTGGATGCTCTAGCTTCTTGCCACACTATTGGTTTTGACAAAACCGGGACCTTAACGACTGGAGGCCTTACATGCAAAGCAATTGAGCCTATTTATGGGCATGAAGCAGGAAATGATGCAAGTGTAACTCCTTGCTGTATGGAAAATTGTGAAAAAGAAGCCCTAGCCATAGTAGCTGCTATGGAGAAAGGTACCACACATCCTATCGGAAGGTATTGCTCCTTAAACATCAGTTTTCTTATACAGGTAACTTATATAACTCGTGGCTATTAACAGAATCAAACCCATCTATTTTGCAGAGCAATGGTAGACCACAGTGTTGGGAAGGACCTGCCTACTGTTTCTGTTGAAAGCTTTGAGTATTTTCCTGGTAGAGGCCTTACTGCTACTGTTAACTGCATTGAGGTGCAAGCAAATTATTTACTAGATTCAGTCTCTTTCATTAACCAACCTCTCACTACAACTTTTTTATACAGTCGGTAACCGAAGACAGTAAACATCAGAAAGCGTCACTTGGTTCCGTAGAATTCATTACTTCACTCTTCACATCGCAAGACGAGTCTAGAAAGATCAAGGATGCTGTAAATTCCTCTTTATACGGAAATGACTTTGTTCATGCCGTTCTTTCACTTGATCAAAAGGTATACTGTTTCTTGATTTCAAGCTCTCCGCACGCAGAGAAAGTTATGAGCTTGCAACTCTTTTCTTTACTAGGTAACGTTGATTCACCTCGAGGATCAGCCTCGTCCAGAGGTATCAAAAGTCATAGCAGAACTTAAAAGCAGGGGCAGGCTAAGGATAATGATGTTAACTGGAGATCATGAGTCAAGTGCTCGGAGAGTTGCGAATGCTGTTGGTATTGATGAAGTCTACTACAACCTAAAACCAGAAGACAAACTGAATCATGTCAAAAACATCTCAAGAGATTCAGGTGATGATGATCATCTTCTTCTTAATAAATGGATAATATGCTAGAAGAACCAATAAGAGACAGAAAACTGAATTCAAGTTGGATTAGGTGGAGGTTTAATCATGGTGGGAGAAGGCATTAACGATGGCCCGGCTTTGGCTGCTGCAACTGTAGGTATCGTTCTTGCTCAACGTGCAAGTGGCACTGCTATAGCCGTTGCCGATGTTCTACTCCTCCGAGACAACATCACTGGTGTTGCGTTCTGTATCGCCAAATCCCACCAAACAACATTATTGGTAAAATAACAAAGCCTTTTTAAGTAAATGTAAAAATGTCAGCTTATATTCGTATTATCATCTTGCAGGTTAAGCAAAACGTGGCTATCGCGTTAATCTCGATATTCTTAGCCGCTCTTCCATCGGTTCTCGGTTTTCTTCCTTTATGGTTGACGGTAAGTAACCATGAACATGCTTCTCTAAAGCTTCTAACACAGTTTCTCTAAGCTTCTTCTATTGAACCGTAACAGGTACTTTTACATGAAGGCGGTACGCTTCTCGTGTGCCTTAACTCGATACGCGGTTTAAACGATCCTTCGTGGTCATGGAAACAGGACATAGCTCATATGATCAGCAACTTCAACTCAAGAAGATCAATCTCCCACACCAATAGTTTAAGCACTGCACATTAGTTTAACCCTTAAAACGTATATATTCAAATTGATCAAAATCAATGTCGTTTCAATTATTCAAATGGGTTTGAATCTCAAAAGATGAAAATGGCTTTTTCTCTGCAATTCCTTTCATTGTTTACACAATTTTTCTCTCATAAAGCACTAAGCTTTGTGCTTTTTTTTTCACTGTACATTTCAACATTACTTTCCCGAGAAAATAACAGAGGAAAAAAAACGATTTTGATTCTCTCACTCACTACTCGATCTTCCCTATCCCAATAAACTCTCTAAACCCTACATTACGACCATTAGCTCCTTGCACCATACACGAGCTCCCTCCTCCGCCGCTCCCTCGCTGTAAATCCGCCATGTAACTCCTCACCTCCGTCTTAATCATCTCCTGCACCACCGTCATGAAATCCCCACTAAATCCCGAAATCCCTCTCTCCTTCTCCTCTTCTTTCCTCACCGGAAACAGCTCCACCGTATCTCTCTGCTGAGACCAAGGAAGAGACAAGCTCAGAGAAGTCGCCGGATCCTTCGCCGTCGATTCAATCACCACTCCACCGGCTCTCGCCGTCGGTTTAAACACATGAGAAGAAGACGGCAAATTAGGCCCGCTAGATTGCTCGCTGACGTCAGATCCCGATGGACTTCCGGGACTCATAAACAGCCCCGTCGACACAGCTCCTCCTCCTCCGCTCGCCGTCCGTTTCAACGGCTGCTCATCCGTTAAATTACCATCATACCCTCCGTTTCCACCGAAATCACAGCTCTGCCCCTCGTCGGACGTCCATCCGCCGCTGCATTTCCGCTTCAGCGTCGAGTTCCAATGATTCTTAATCGCGTTATCGGTGCGACCGTTGAGAAGCCGAGCGATCGTCGCCCACTTGTTGCCGAACCGCGCGTGCGCGCGTAGGATCGTGTCGTCTTCCTCCGCCGAGAAAGCACGGTGTTCGACCTCCGGAGAAAGCTGATTGCACCACCGTAGGCGGCAGGATTTGCCGGAACGTCCCGGGATCGATTTGCTTATCAGAGACCAGTTCCTTGGTCCGTGCTTTTGCACTAGCGTCTGCAATAGGTCGTCTTCTTCAGGACTCCATGGACCTTTAATCCGATCCGTTTCTTTCCGGGTCGAACCAGACATCGCCGGATCTTTTTTATATTTTCAAATTAGTCGGAACCTTTTAAACGCGTTCTCTTTGGTTTTGTTTTTGGAGAAAGAAAAAACGATTTTAAGAGGATAAGTGGGAGCGAAGAGAGAGTATTTATACGAGATGTGATGGTTAAATGGGCCACCGGTACTACCGGTAACTTTTTCTCGTTAATTAACAATAGATTATTACTCTTTTTGCCGTTTCAATTTTTTTTAAATAACAGTAGAATTATATTCGCTTCATAATTTACACTAATGCATACTAATTCATAATTTTAAGATGAAAATATTTTAAAAAATTCTTGTATAAATTAAAGATTAAAATTCTGGGTTTAGAATATAGTTTAGATTTTAAAATTATGAACGTATGGTTTAAATTTATAATATTTTGACTATTTTTGTACATTTGGTATAAAATATAGAATAATTTTTAAGAGCCTCTCAATTTACAAATCAAGAATAATATAAAACATAATAGCAAAAGTAGTACTCCTATAAATATTTCAAGTTTTGAATGTAGACAAAAAAAACAGTTAATTTGAATTTGAAAAGTAGGAGGAAAATATTTAATTTATTGTAACACTAAATTAAGCACCTAATTATGCTTTTTGAAGATGTAACGTGAGTAGTCTGATAACACACCGGCTTTGTAATGATTGTAACGTATTTTGAATTTCCTTTCATTTTTTCAGGAGTAATTTTTGTAGAGCAAAACATAAGAAAATATAAAACAGCAGCGATTGGCGGTGCGATTGGGGAAATGCGTCTGTGGTGTGACGTTAAAATCAAGAGAGAATCTTCCAGGAAAACGGTTGGGGATTTGGGATACAGCTGTAAGGGGACACGTGGCATATGAACACTGAGAGTACTTGTGGTACTAAAGAGCGTTTCACAGGTGGAGCGTTTTTATTCCAATCATTTCGTTTATTCAGTTTTTTTTTTCTTTTTGTGTGAAAGATACTTCATTTTCAATTTAAAAGATACTTGACGCAGACCCAAATCAGTCGTTTTTAAAAATTAAAAAAAAAATCAGTGAAAAAATTAAAATTGTAACTCAGTTATTATTCGTTGATTTGTTTGCATACTTATTAGAAACGTATAAGTATCCATATATTTATTGAAATTTGAATGATTCTAGTTTCTTGTTGGATTTTTCGGTTTTTTCTCTTTTTCAAAAACTGTTTTATCACTAAGTAAGCCAATTTTTCAGAGACTTTCTGACTGAGAGAGAAAGCCAGCCTGTAAGCCATAATTATTCCAATAAAAATTTCAACTGAAAATAAAAAAATCAGTTATTTCGGATATAAAACTAACAACAAAAAAATAATAAGATGCTGACGTAACGGAAAACGACAAAATCTTGTGGGTCGCGAATCAGAGAGCCGATCGTTATTATTTTTTTTGTATTTCGACAAAAATAAATTGTTTATTAATTTTAAATGGGAGAAGACAGGCTGTATAACCCTTATGCTCTATTCCTTTAACGGCCACTTCCCCACCTGCCGGTAACCCACCCACTCCTCTTTTATTTTTTTGGGGTTTATTTTATCTTTCACTATTTGTTTCCACTAAAAAATTTGGCTCTAAAAAAAAAAAAAATTTTGGGATATAAATATCCTATCGGAGTTTGAATCTCTTCTGTTTCGGTACATACGTAATTTTGCTTTGTATAAGTTGTTTTAATAACAGAAATTTTCTTATATAAAAACACAAAAAAATCTATGAAAATTTGAGTTTTCTTAGCACTTCAAACGTTTATAGATGCCCAACCATTATTTAAATCACAATGAGAAAAATTCAAATCTTGATCTCAAAGAAACATATATAATCTTTTTGGTATGAATATTAACATCATAATAAATAAAATGTAGCGGTATTACAAAAAATATATTATCTATAAATAATATTGGCAAAAAAGTAATAACGATTATAATCGACTGGGTAGAATTTTTCCAAAAAATAATAAAGCCAGAGAAGCATAAGCTTTCTCAATCATTGTTCTTGAAGATGAGCAGAATGGATTGATCGTACGTTAAAAAGATTATTATTAGTCATCTGCTTCCATATGTGAATGATTTGGTTTTTGGGTTGTGAATAACTGCAAATAAAAAGAGTGAAAAAAATGCGTGTATGGACACTAATACTTTCATATTCAGTTTTTTCACCCATGTATATTATTAAAACACTACACTGCGAATAAAACACATGGAAATCCATGTTACTTGTAAATTAGAGTATTAGACTACACAATTCCAAAAGATTGCCCATAATGATAGAAGATAAATTTGAAGATCTGTCGTACACTACACACTTATACGTACGGTTCCAAAAGATTGAACATAATTTCATTACGAAGATGAAATCGAATGCCCAAAAAAAAAAGATGAAATCGAAGATTTTATGACCATACTATCTATATACAAAATAATTAAAGATTTATGTCCAAATTGTGTCTCTTTTATTTATCGTCTTGTTTCAACATCGTCTTCGAAATAGAGTTATTACTTCAAAAATAAAGAGGATAAAACGGAAAACATTTTTTTTATATAAAGAAAACAATGGAATACGTTAAGCCGTACATGAGTCGTGTACTGCAGAGAAACCACGCACATGTTCCCATACCATTATACCAACGGGAGCTTCGCGTAAGCTTCCTCCTCAAACTCTTTAAATAATCAAAGTATTGAAAAGTGTTATCAAGAGGGAGCAAGATTCTGTCTAATTAGTGAAACAAAATCGTAGTTTCAAGATTCTTTCAAGACATAACAGTGTCATTAATGGAGATACGGTATGAGATTTTCCCTAATTGGTCCATCGTATCTACTACCAAATTCATTCTTCCCATAATTTTATACTAACCACTAATTATTCCTGATTTTTAACTATTTAGTTTTTTTATTCAACTGTTAATGTCATTGACCAAGTAACATGTACTTTAAGTGTACATGGTCCGTAAATGTAATTGTACTCGGGATTAAGTAAAATAATTGTTTTAAAATAATTATTTATAAAAACAGTTATTGTTATAAACTTTACGATAAACTGCATATTTTTTTGGTTGAATTTTTTAAAAATAAGTTGATCTGTATATAGAATCATTTTTATTTTTTGGGAGTGTTATCATATTATATGATTTTTTTCCATATATGCATTATCTCATAAATTATCCCGTATAATTGTCTGTAGTTTAGCTTTTTTCGGAACGTTATCATATTATATGATTCTTTTTTGTATATGCATTCTCTTGTAGATTAATTTTTTTAATATTCATATAATGATGATTTTATTGTCTCGTAGATTTTTTTCCTCATATATGCATCTCGTAGATTAGAAGTTTATTCACATAATAATTATTATTATATAATTCTTTTTCTCATATATGCTTTTTTTCGTAGATTATATTTGATTTTTTTTTATTCACATAATGATGATTATATTGTCTCGTAATTTTTTTTTCCATATATGCATTCTCTTGTAGATCTCGTAAAATACTCCGTACAATTGTTGTAGTTTAGCCTTTGTTCGGAGCGTTATCATATTATATGATTTTTTTATATATATGCATTCTTTCGTAGATTATATTATTATTTTTTTAATATTTACATAATGATTACATTGTCTCGTATATTTTTATTTCATATATGTATTTTTTGTAGATTAATATTTTTTCATATTCACATAATAATGATTACATTTACTCGTAAATTTTTTCTCATATATGCATTATGTCGTAGATTAATTTTTTTTTTTAAACCACTTTCGTCCCAAATTACTATTATTTAAGATTTTGTAATTTGGCCCACAAAATTTTTTATAGCCAATCAATTAATATATAAGGTTTAGTTATATAATATCTTACAAATAAAAATTCTCTTTTGTAAAATATTACAAATATTTTATAATTAAGATTCATTTTTATAAATGTCTATTCATAGAGATATCTTATTTAATAAGTTTGCATTCGCTTCACGTGAGATTTTATATCGTCTACTCTCGATCTCTTTTTCTTGATACTTAGGAAATTGTGTGCATATGAAATATTTAGGTTGTATTTGTATTGTTTTGTTTCCCTCTTTTACAGAAATGCATACAAAAAATATCATGGATTGTACATCCCAAAATGTTTATGGTAAAAAGAACGACCCATGTATAGCTATGCCAGTAACTGCAAGGAGTGCTAATCAAACATTTTTGGAAGTACTATGCAGGTTTTATATATTATCTTTACCCCAAAAAAAAGTTATCCATAAATCTTAACATTACACACCAAAAAAAAAATATTGAATGCAAGGAATCCATTGCAGTATCACTTTTCGAATGAGGTTTCTGGTAAATTGGGGACTATATGCAAATTTACTCAAACATAATTGTCGGATGATGAAGGATCACATGAACTATCTATCTATATATTTATTTGTGTAGTAATTTGCTTACGTGTCGCGCTCACAGCAAGTCTCACCGTTTTTCGCTTGCGTGTCAGTTTCAAAATGAGTTTTGGCCGCGAAAAGATCGTTTAACCCTATTATCCAATTAAGTGTTATTTTTTATTGGTTCTTATCTGATGACGTGTAAAAAAACTTAAAACATACCGGTCTAAATTATTATGGTTTAATGCTTAATTTTGTACTCAATCAAACCGTTTTTAAAATTAGATAAAACCGCAATTTAGAAAAATTTAACAAAAACGTTTTTTCAAAAAAACATAAAAAATTAGAAATTTAAAAGGAATCTATATCTCTTAGTATTTATCATTTTATGTTTTCGAAATTTAGAAAAAATCTAATAAAAATGTTAAAAGAAACAAAAATAGAATATATTTAAAAAAAATAATGAAATGTAGTTACAAAACAAAAAACAAAACAAAATTTTAACAAAAATCTAACCAAAAAGGTAAAGAAAATTAGATAATATATATATATATATATATATCTAATTAATGGAAAATCATTTAAACAAAAATCATGATTATAAACCACCTACATTGTTTAAAAAGATAATTATGTGAGTAAAATTTCTCTTATTTATATTTTCGTTGACAACTATAACTAATTTTAGAACCATGATTATAAAACCATACATCGTTACTATTTTGTAGGAAAACAAGTTCTACAAATGACATAAGGGAGTCTATGGTTTCCCGTCTTAAAAAAAATCCTAGATAAACACAATCCTCTTGTGAAAGCATTTAGACCTGTCCGAGATCAATTCAGTGAGACTTCAGATAATCAGAATCTGAAATTAAAATTGATTTATGAGAAGGATTTAGATGAGAGGACACATAATCTGCTAACTGTCAACGAAGTTGCTGCTTTGATACTAGGAGATTTTGTTTTGGGAACAAACTCACAAGATATAATTTTAGAATGTACAAGTAGGAATCTACAACACATTAAGGAATTGCATCCAGTTTATTTGCTTCTGCAGTATCACCTACTTTTCCCGTATGGTAAAAATAGTTTTCGGCTAGAAAATAACATAGGTTTCATGGATACAACTGGACAGAAAAAGAAAAACAAGAACAATGTGTGAGTTCTTTGCTTTCCGTATTCAAAAGAAAGTGATTTGGTGAAGCACCTACTCTAATAATATCGGGAAAATTCTATCAACAATTATTTTCTATGATTAGGATGTTCTGAATCAAGATTTGTATATTCCGCCAAATTTAGACCATAGCGTAGCATGTTATATGCTTTTGTCCCAAATGTCACAATTTATATGATTTTTAAGTTTCGTATTTTCTATTTTTTTTAATCGAGTTAATGGTATTTAATAATATATTTTAGCTTAAAATATTAATTAGTAATGGTTATTACGGATTTTGAGGGAGGATGTATAGTGACTCAAATCTTAAATGATACTACTCTTTCATGAGTACGGAAATTATTCATTTTGGTCTGTGTAAAATTCCACTATAAATATATGTATATATAAATTCACTGACTCACATCGAGACGTAATGTCTACTTTTGTCGAGAGAAAAGCATGTGATCTCTCATTTTCTTGTAAAGCTATTTCTCGAAATAGCTTTACTTTTCTAAAGGTGTTTTCAGGTTCAATGTATGTGTCAATGTGTGAGCATATTCCTCTATTAGCTGGTATATCATATTAGTCCAAACTCCAAAGTCCGATATCAGTGTAACGATATTGTCTAGAATATTTTGTTATTCAAAACCTAACAGATGTCGATCCAATTTAACTAAGAAGATGTGACGAAAGTAGATTATATTCTGGTGTTTTGGGAACCATTGTGCTTTCACAGTTCCATTAAACGAGTAAACGAGAGAAGATACAAACAAACAAACAAAATATTTGATAAATAGGGTAAATTATGGGTCGAAAATTGGATATAGTTATTTTAGAGTACATTTATTGTAACTAGGAAACAATCATGGTAAAGTTCGATTCCTAATTTCGATCTATATGGTGAATCTTTATTCGTTGGAATAAACCACTTGACCACACGTTCTTAGTTGAGATATAAGAGTTTGTTGTGAGACATTAACCGGTGAAACCAGAAAGGCAAATATAAGAAAATAAGAATAAAACTATTTGTTTCATTTTAAAATTTAATTGGAATATAATCAAGATTAGAAGTCAAGAAAGAGCTCATTCATTTGTGTGCTTTCACTTTGCAATTGAAAGCAGTTTGTCGTCAACTCAATAATATAGGTGAGATTTTGTTTACAACTATTCTGTCACTAGGATCACATATTCACATTTTAAAGTCCAAAATTTAAATTTATTTTGATCTGTCTATTCTCATCTGAACGAGTCTTTAAATTTATTGTAACATATATTTTTTTCATGCTTTAAACTATTTCCATTCCATTTTTCTTTTGGCAGAGACATCATTTGAAGTTACATTGGAAATTGGTTCCAATATAAAGTAATTAAGAGGAAAGCAGTGAATTAAATACGTAATTAATTGCTCAATACATAAGAGAAAGACGTTGATGATTCACAAATCAATCTTGTGATAAGGAGGCAAGGAGCTATGACGCTACCTTACTTATGAGGTATAAGGACAGCCAAAGAAAAAGTAAGCTCTATTCTCCGGATGCGTGTTATATAAGAGACAGTCGCTTAGAACATTTAGTCCCCAACTTAATAAATTATCTCTTGTTGGTAACCTGTTCCTCACAACAATATATATATATATAGAATAAAGGGAAGCATGCTTTGGCACTCTTTGGGAGAACCAAACGGATTTGAGCCATAGAACCGATGGAAATGTAAACTTTTCCAAGTGAGAGCAGTGGGGAACTGACCTGGTGGATCGAATATTGAATTTCAAAAAAGGTACACGTCTTCTTGATTTGGTTAAGAGTCAGGCGATTGAAGCGGTACACATTTTTTTGGTAAATTAATCAGTATATAAGATGTCTTACTGTTGGTAACCTCCAAACATCATTTAAAACAACTTTAGAGACTGAAGACATTAGAAACAACCAAGCACCTCACGTTAAAATATTTATTACTCAGCCGTGTGATAAAGATCAGTGACATATATCATATATGCATATTCGTATTTAATTTGCATAAATAAATATTATGTTTCACTTCAAAAAAGTAATTTCTCAACCGTGTTATTTGTATATATTCACTTCCATGCATGTTCACATTTCTTTTTTATTCTCATCCAAGATTGAAGCGATTGATTTAAATAGTTTCAACTGCCAGGGACACGTGAAAGCAACGATCGATCACGTGTGGTCGAATCAGACACACGTGCGACTGGTTCCCCACCGGTCAGGCAGCTGAAAAATAAAATTTACACGGCGGACAAATATTGACCAACCCAAAGTCTTACCCTTCAAGTGTTAAATTGAAAAAAGCATGGAGCTACGAGAGAGAATGAATCTGCCCTTTGATATGGTTGTTGGGTTCTTTGATACTACGCGACACGCGGTACGTAAAACTTGGTCCACTCATATATATTTTTCTTCCGTATAGTCAGTACGTATATGATATGATCCATTTGTAGTTTATTTAGATATCGTTTTTGTGGTCACGTATCCTTATAGATAATATATATGCCTATGTGATAAACCAATTTTGTTTTAAGACTAAGAGAATGACAGAGGCTATAATAGGTTAATTAATTAGGTTGAGTAAATTCGATGAGAGCATAATCAATAGTAGAACCCCTAATTAAGTTTTTAAGTAATATTAAATTATTAATTTTGAGTTAAGAATTTTTCTTAAAAAACTTAGATTTTGTAAATTCCAATGGTAGAACCTCTAATGAGGTTCTTAACAAAAATTGTAATTTATATTTACTAGTAAGATAAATTTATTTTTTGAATAACACATACATGATATAACAATATTTTAAACATAGATGAAAAAAAAAACATTTTTTAAATATAGATTTTGAAATATTTTAAACATATAAACGCTCAGATATTATCTTGATCACGTCCAAATCTGTCATATATGCTCAATCAAATCAGCTTTCAATTGTTGATGTGTTTGTTTATCACGAATTCTAGTTCGAACATCCAACATATTGGCAAGATTTGTAGGCATATCTGTAGAATACGTGAGATCCACATGTGAATTTCTGTTTCCTCTTCTTGTTGGAATTCTGAAACATCAAATTGAGTGTAACCATCCCGTTCGTCTTCTACTATCATATTATGGAGTATGATACATACTCTCATAATCTTTCCTATTTTTAATTTATCCCAAAAAAAGGCTGGATTTTTAACAATAGCAAATTGAGATTGCAAGATTCCAAAAACACGCTCGACATTTTCTTGGATAGCTTCTTGATGCAGAGCAAATAAATATGTTTTTGGGCCCTGTGGAAGTGGAATAAATTGGATAAATGTAGCCCATAATGATACCCTCTTCTGTTGACAGAGAAATTCAGTTGCAGAGCTTGACCTTTTATTATATCATCAAACACATGTGAGCGATCAAGAACATTGATATCGTTTAAGGTACCTAGATGTCTAAAAAATGCGTGTCATATTCAGAGATCATATGAAGCTATCACCTCTAAAACGATTGTGGGTTTTCTAGAACCACGCGAATATTGTATTTTCCAAGCGGTGGAGCAATTTTTCCACTCACAATGCATACAATCGATGCTTCCCCATTCTGGAAAATCCGCGTTGCTCTCCAATATCTAGTAGTCGTTGAAGATCCTCCACTGTGGGTCTTCTTAGGTATTCATCGCCAAACAAATTTATTATTTCTTCGATAAAAATTTTCAAACATGAGCGAACAGTAGTTGCACCGAGCCGAAGGTATTCGTCAATTGTATTAGCTGCAATGTCATAAGCCAAGAGACGAACTGCTGTTGTACACTTTTGAAGTCCCGAGAGACCAGGCCTTCCGAGAGCATCTTTCTTATGTCGAAAGAATCGAACTTCATTGGATAGTCGATCAATAATCTTCATGAACAGTGCTTATTCATTCTAAAATGGCGTCGGAATAGATTAGCATGGTATGTTGCAGTTTCACTGAAATAATCGTTCTATAAACGTATATGACCTTCTTCCCGATCTCTTTCGAAAAAAAAGCTCATTTTTTTATACTTGCTTGTCTCCTGATTTTCTCCATAATCAATAAACTGATTCTCAAAAGTTCGATCGAAGTATTGATTAAATTGTTGATCAAAATTTTCATCGATTGATACATCAAAAGTATTATTGGAAGAAGAAGCCATTTTTAGTTTTTGTTTATATTTTTTGTAGTGGAATTGCTCAATAAAAATGAGAAGGAGAATGACAGAAGATGATTGTTGTGGTGTTAAACGATTGTAAAGGATAACTAGAGAAGAAGAAACCATATATGAAAAAAAAAATACAAGAAGGAGAATGAGAGGGTTTGATCAAACGATTGAAAAAAAAAAGTAGAGGTTTACTAACTATATAATTAGAAGAGTCATCATACAATGAATACTTAGTTTGTGGTGTCAAAGCAAACAAATCGTGTGTGGTCTCAAATTATACATAAGAAAGAAAGAAAACCCAAAAAATCCAACAAACACCATCACTATCATAAATAAACAATACCATCCTTGTGACTTATCTTGGTCTTTTGTGCCGATTTCCAACACCACAATAATACACAACTCCTCCCTGAAACAGAAGCAACAAACATCATCACCATCATATACTAACCAAACAAATACAATCACAATCAAAGTCTATTGTTCAAACCTTTTACAAACACAAGATAACCAACCGAACATGAACCAAAGATAAAAAAAAAATTGATATGTTTTCATTTTATTTCATTACTAATTTTCTTGAACGATTTGTTTGTAAAACAAAGTGAAGCATCAGAGAACCAAAACAAAATGAGTCATCAGAGAACCAGATATAGTACCTCTTATTTTAATTTTCAAAAACTCCCTGATCCGTTGCTTGGCCTCTCTCTTCATGACTAAACCGATTGATATCTGCCAAAGGAGAGAGTTGATAGAACAAATATAAGACATTGCCATTAAAAAAATCGTTTCATTACATTCAAACATAGCTATAACACAAACAATGAAAATAAAACAAACAACAACTTAAGATGAGATCACTATAGAGATGTGATAACTAATTAGACAACTTAAGCTATAAAACAACTTCAAGGATTAAAAAAAATAAAATAAGAGTTGACCACTAGTTAGACAACATGTCTGTAATGAGCTTTTTTTTTAATGCTTCTTCATACTCAGATAATGATTCTTTTTTTTTTGCGATAAGGCTGTCAATTAGTCCCATCTTCTGAAGTCTTTCTTTCATCGCCATGTCCTTCTCTTTAATCAACCACATGCTCTGAAACTCTGACAAAGCCTTGCCATCCATCGAAGCCCTCTTACCTCTACTTTTTGCTGCCTTAACACCAGGTGGCCGGTTGCTTCCTTGGTCATCTTCGACAGTGTTCCTTTCCTCTGCGTGAGAAAATGATGAATGTGGACCATCCTCACACCTTCTCCTTTTAAACATTCCTTCAGTTTTATTTGTAGATAGCTCATTCCACTTCTGGTCATTGCGAAGCTCCTTCCAAGCATGGTCAAGGGTAAATTTTTTCTTGGTCGTTGTAGAAGATTTCATGTGCGAGTTTCAGGACATTATTGTCATTCTGTCCAGAAGCTTTCTCTCTTGTTCCTGCCTCGTAAGATCCACAAAACTTGCACATCAAATTATTAATTTTTTGCCACCGTTGCTTACAGTTGCTTGCTTCTCTTCTTTCTCGTTCTGCAGCTTTGGGACTAGTGGAAAAGTATGCTGCTATCTGTTTTCAGAAAGCACCAGACTTTTGCTTATTGCCAACCACCGGGTCTTTGCTAGTGTTTAGCCATGCGCTGATGAGCAAGACATTATCTGTAAGGGTCCACTTCCTCTTTTCTCTACGCTCTGCAGTAGTGTCTTCATTGTAGCTTGAAGCTTCTGTGCATTGACTGCTAAAGAGAGGGATTTAGTCGAGAGAAGGAAAGGGATCATGAAGGGTATGTTCTTGTTGACTGTTTAACAGGTCAACAAAGTTGGAGGATTGAGTATATGGATTCGAAGAAGAGAAATCTATGGAGAAAGAAAAGAAGTGATTGTGTTTATAAGAAAAGAAAGAGAACAAGCACAATAAAAAAAAAGAACAATGTGGTTGATAGGTGATGAAAAGAGAGAGAACAAGCACTAGTGTTTATAGTAGAAAACATAGGAAGAGAAAAAGCAATTAAATAAGCTTTGAAGCATTCATAACCCATTAATCACATCGAGTAGACATATATCTAACAAGTAGATATAGAAATAATCTTCTATCTAACCATCAATGACCTATCTAATAAATCCATTTCTTACCTAATAAACCCTAAACACACCTCACAGCTTAACCATAAATGACATATGCATTTATGTCCATCGAAAAGATGTGAAAACATACCTCACAGCTTGCAAAGCGAAGAGGGAATGCTTGTGGCTATTGATGCTCCTTACAGCCGTCGCTTTGGTCTTTACACCCCCACTCGCAGCTCAGAATTTGCAAACAAAAAACACAAAGAATTAGCAAAGAATACTATGACATTTAACAAGTAAAGAAAATTGGAAATGCAAACAAACAATTGAAAGATAACAAGAAAAAAATTAACCACTAACATTCAAATATATCAATTGTAGCTTGATAGAGAGCAAACAAAAGAGCAAACTAACAATTAAGCACTATCCATCAAATATATTAATCGGAGTGAAATTGAACTTAATCCAATAATTCAAAACCATCAGATCAAAATCGAATAGAGAGACAAACGAAAGAGCAAATAAATACAGATTCACAACGCAGGTGGAGAAATTTCAATTAGGATTAGCGATTCAACCAAACAAAAAAGATTTACAGAGTAGAGAAAAAACTTGATGCTCTAATTCTTTTATGCTCTTTTATTTCACGAAAACACCAGATACAAAGAAGAGATCGCCGACCGGTAGAGACATACAAAGCGACGGAGAAAAGAATTTTGGTCGGAGAAATCGAAGAGTCGGAGAAATGAATTTTGATCGAAGAAGAAGAAAGAACAACAAATTTTTTTTTAAATTCTTTGGCCCAATTAAAGCAGTGACACGTGTCTCGTAAGAACCGCTTTTTACGGACTTTAATTAAAATACGGTTCTTAAGTTTTATTGTTTTTTTTTTATTTTAAAAACTTGAGAAAAGGACTTAAGGATGTATGTTGAGAAGGATGTATGTTGAGGATGCTCTGAGTTAAATTAAGTTACGTTGATTATATTACGTACGTGAATTCGCTCACACTAATCAAGAAAAAAAAAGACTGGATTACGTTTGAATTTTCAAACTCGAGTAGTTTGAGTATACGTATTTTGCTTCTATTAACACTGTTATTTAAATTTTATAAAACTAATTTTTTTTCTTAGACCAAACATATAGAATGACAAAGAGAAATTAAAATTTTGTCTTTCCATATTCTCATAAACTATTTATTATCTAAAAAAATAAAAAGATACTTTTCTTAAAAAAATAAAGGACGCTTAAAAAAATGAAAAGTAGATAAATTGAAGTTCTGACTTTATTTATAGACATCCCTGAACTTGTTTACAACGATCAACCATACATACGTGGCGCATATAGTAGTCGAAGGAGTAGAAAACAGAACCACCAGCCAAAAAAAAAAAAAGAAAAAAAAACGTATCGGCCACATTGCCAAAGCCAGATATTACTTGCTTTGGAATCATTGCTAGTTTTGGGGAAAAAATGCACGTGGAACACATGCCCAAAGCATTTTCTCATTAAAATACACGTGTCCACAGTCGATTTTTCCAGGCAGCTAAGAGATTAGACAAAGTTCACGACTCATCATAATTCGCCAGCAAAATAAACTTTTTTAAAAAATTTTCCCTGTGCCGGCCGATATGTCTTCGGGAAACCAATAGCGATGATGACATTACATGCATCAGTAGATACTCTTGACATCTGTTTTGTATGATTTGATTAAATAGTGATCTCTAAGAGTGGTTGGTTACTTAGAGAAGTATTGTCAATTTGTTATTATTTAGATATTTGGTGAAGACTGAAGATTGATTCACACTGTTGTTCCTTTCGTCCCACAACGTTCGGTTCCAGACCTTAAAAGTTTTTGCTAAGATACGCAACGAGATGTCGGCTATGTAATTCCTGCTATCGTACGCCGCCTAGCTAAGCTTATTTTATTATACGGTCTTCTACTTTATTGACTTAAAAGAAGAGCAAAACTTCGAGCCGAAGCAGTTGTTAGTGTTAGTGAACCTTTTGCTTTGCCGTACAGATGTTGGACATTTATTATTTTTGTTACAAACTTTAATAATTAACCAAAACAATTCAAAAAGAAAAAATAACTAACTAATTCAGTAGTGCATAGTCCTGCCAAAGTCATTAGTCTACTATATATGACAAATTTAGCCTACTGTAGGTTATGATTAGTCTTAATGAACTCATCAAATTCAACAAGATAATTTGGAAAATTTAGCAATATCTCAGAGGTTTTGTTTTTTTTTCCCTAGCCAGTACGTACTACAACTAAAAGTTTGAGGTCATCGTTTTATATATAGTTTTTGGAATATGAACTTGCTGTTGATCTCTTTATATAATTCACAAACCATAAATAATTTTACCCACTAAAATATGGAGTATAGTATATTTATCCACTAAAATATGAAGACTTCATCATGTAAAAAGTCTCTAACTTCGTCCATATACTAGTAGCATTCTTTTCGTATAAAACTTCAATGATGATCTTATATGCAAGATACAAAATGATCGTTGATTGTGCTTTCTGCATCTGCTAGGCTCGCCATCTCAACAATGTTCTCTTTTTATGGCGACGCCCATAAACCTTACTTTTTCGACTAACTTACTGAAACTTTTTCTCCTAGTATATTTGTCGGTTTTCACGTTCATCGCATACATTTTCTCACCATATTACAAAAGCAGATAATTTTTGTTTGACTTTGGTATCAGTTTGTTCCAACAGATGTGAGAAAAACAGATATATATATATATATATATAATATTATTTCAAATAAATTTTAAAAAATTATATGCGGAAAACAATTTTTTTTTATAAATTAATAATTATTAATTTATAGATAAATTAATAACACGATAAATTAATAAAATATCATGATCTCAACATTATTAATTTATAGAAGTTTTACTACTATATATATATATAGTACAACATGATGTATTGGTTATGTTTAGGGACAAAAGAAAACTAATTTAACTAATGAAAGAAGAATTTTCAGTATTCAACATAAATACATAAAATAAGAGTATTTATAGAGATCTCATAATTCAAGCATAAGATGATTTGATCCAAAACCCTATGCCTAAATATATTCAAAGTATATTCATGCAATATTTGTACTAGTAGTAATGTTGATGTATCAGTAATTTAGTTTGTATAATGAATGATCTGATGTTAGAAAAAGAAAAATCATAAACGGCACATTAAGAACATGCCTCTGCCTTGTTTATGGTGTGCTTTTTTGTAGTTAAAAATATAAAAACTAGACTTCATGAACAAAAATATAATTAAGGAAACATTGAGGTTGCAAATGGTGGTTAATACTGGTTAGTGAGTGGAATAAGTCGAATAAGAGTAATAGATTGATAATGATGAATGGAACTGGAATAAGTGGAATAATGGTTGTTAAAGGGGAATAATTGTTCCAGTAATTCCTC
Organism: Eutrema salsugineum; assembly: GCF_000478725.1. Taxonomy (NCBI): domain Eukaryota; kingdom Viridiplantae; phylum Streptophyta; class Magnoliopsida; order Brassicales; family Brassicaceae; genus Eutrema; species Eutrema salsugineum. The sequence continues at coordinate 1,773,753 of NW_006256867.1, forward strand.
TCTTCTTATGAGGATGATAATTTTGAGCGTAAATGTACTTTTTTATCCAATATATGGGCTTGCAGATTTTTTTTACAAATGGTACATTTTTGGCTGAATCAAATAGAATTACATATTAAGTCGGATTATATCCTTCTATTAGTTCTATATAGTCAACCAATTGCAGCCTAAAAAATCTTAGGTTGAAAAAGTAGAGAAGAAGTCCTTAAATTAGATTAAATATTAAAATCTAGAAAGTCTACATTAAGTTTGGTAAAAAAAAAAAGAGAGTTTCTATTAATTGGGACAGTTTCGTCAAGGTGGTGGAGCCATGTGCCTAACTAACTACTCCTCTTGGCCTCTCGTGAGGCCGTCCGTCCATTATTCGTCCTTTCAAGTACTTTCAACTTTTCTTTGTTTTTCAAATCTATTTTAAAAAAGATTTTGTTGTAAAAGTCATACATACTATTATATAAATTTGTGTCTGCTTATGTTAGTGGGCCACCAATATTGCCTTATGGCACTTGTTATCTTATTGATAAGCTTAATAGACAGGAGAAAGCAGGAAATACATTAAGTGGGCAAAGTAGTGGCTATGGCCTCGATCATATTTTATTTTCCTGTAAAAGCTTAGATTATCAACTCTCAAGTTTTTGTAATACTCTTTGCACTATCAAGTAACAACTTCAGGTTATCCATATATCTTCAAAACTTGAAATTCTAGTGATTCCTATAAGTTGAATAATGTTTATATGTTTTCAGAAGATGAACCTTTACTGAATGTAATAGCTGACTTTTAATTGAACTTTGTAATATAACACTTCTCCATAAAATTGTAGAGTGTCCAGAATAGTCTTGCATTCCTTTTCATTTGCTTAGCAAAAGATTAAGGGATCATCTGCTAAAATCAGATTTAAAAATTCTTATAAGAAAAAAAAAGATTTTGGGGTCTTTAAACATTTTATATACATTCTTTTTACAAATATGGATTATAGGTCTTACGGTTTCAAATTTCTTCAGGTCAAAGATCGAAATAAAAGGAAACAAAAAATAATATATATATATATATATATATCTATAGATCTTGTCTGAAAATATACATTAAAAAAGAGTAAACTATATAATTTATAATGGAATGGAGAGAGACAGATAATATACTCTATTATATTAGTTAATGATGTATAAGTATATATATATATTTATTATTTTTTTACTGCAATGTCTAAGTATGAAATGAGTGACAATAATTAATCCGAATTCGTAATGAAATGAAAAGAATAAATTATAACTATAAGTTTGATAGAATGCTACTATACAGAAGTGAAACAATGGCTGGTTCTGTACATAACTTCTATAATAAATAAATGGGCCTTCAAGGGCAATAGTATATAAAATTACATTCCGGCCCATAAGATAACACGATTCGATTTACGAAAATTTGATTCTCCAATATATACAAGGCAATCTCTGTGGGAATTAATGGCTCAGATGCTATAATTTGTAAAAAAAAGTCTGCTGTGCCATATTATAGGTTAAGTGCCATAAATCACATGAAAATTTCATTTTACATTTAATAAATTGGTTTATGGCATATCTGATTTTATCCAAAAATTAATATTTAAATAATTTCGTATATTAAAATTAAAACAAAAATTAATTACAAATATGATTTTTGTTTTTCTTTTCTTTCCAATTCATGTCTTCCTCTTCAACTCCAAACTTTCTAAATCTCATTTTTTGCCTTTGCCTCTTCCTCCTCTTCTCCTTATTCATCCTCTGTAATCAGTTTTTTGTCTTTATCTCTTTTCTCTACCATTATTGTTGAAGTTTCAAAACCCAATTAAGTTTTTATTTAGAGATTTGAGAATTTCACAATTTAGGGATTAGATTTGTCAAAATTGTTTGTTCAATATGCAAATCGGGTTGGTAACCCAATATATGTGACGATTAGATCTTTGCATAGATAATTTGTTGAATATAGTTGTTGAATCGTAGTGATTCTTAGATAAATTAGAATTGAAACCCGAATTCATCACCAAATCTGCAGAGAAGGACAACTGGTACAAATGGTACAACTAAGAGATAAGAGGACAATTAGTACAACTGGTACAACTATGAGATAGAGGACAACTGGTACAATTAGGTATAACTAAGACAACTTAAATAATTGCTGATTGAAAATTCTTCTATTATAATTGAAAATCGGATTGGTAACCCAATTTTATCTGACGATTAGGTATTTGCATTGATAATTTCTTAAATAAAGTTGTTGAATCATATTGATTCTTAGGTAAATTACAATTATACCTGAATTCATCACCAAATTTGTAGAGAAGGACAACTAGTACAATTAGGTACAACTATGTACAAAAATTGACATCGCACATAGGTGCACATGTTACTTTGACGGATAACTGGACACTTAGGAAAGTCAATATAGTCTAAAGGATTTTATTTTTAGCCGAGGATGCTTTCCGGTTGGAAATAAACAAGGTACAACTGGACACATATGTACAACTATATGCAATTCTTTCATTAGAAAATAATAGTGATAAAAGTATGAATATAAAAAGCAAACATTCACCTAAAAATGTAAAAAAAGTTGTAAACTATAAGAAATAAAATTAAAAAGATGGATAACATGAAATTATCATTTTTCTAATACATATTATTGGTTTCACATCAAACACCTCTTATGATACAAAGAATTGATAATGTTAACAATCTTATGATGGAAAAGAGCCAAAAATATGATTTTGCATAAATTATAATATGAAAATGTTGTAAAAGGACTACAATAGTCTAAAATCATGTGGACAACTACAAAGTGATAATTTCTATTAAGGGACAACTGAAAAAAATGCTAAAAGCGTCAAAGGACAACTATGAAGAATTTTGGACAACTGGACAACTGGGTACAACTATGTACAAAATTGACGGCGCACATGGTACTTTGACTGCGCACATGTCCCTTTTTGTCGGCGCACATGTCTATTTTATCAATTTTTAATTGATTTTAATTATAATTATAAATTATATACGTGTCTAAATGGATCCAAAAAAAATTATTCTCAGCCGCCATCTCACACGTGCGTCTACAACTGACAACATAGTTGTACCTAGTTGTCCAGTTGTCCAAAATTTGTAATAGTTGTCCTTTGATCGATTTTGTAGTTTTTTCAGTTGTCCTTCGGCATAAATTTTTATGTTTTAGTTGTCCACAAGAATTCCGAACATTATATAGCAGCCCCAAGTGCTTTGCGTTATTATTTTTTTATTTCTTATATTTTTGCATAGACGCTTGCATAAGATGGATAATATTGTCAAAGACTTTCTTATAACATAAGGGCTTATTTCAAGTGAAACCAAAAATATTTGGTTCTTTGAACAAAACAAAATTTGATTTTATTCTTTCTAGTATAAATGTGAAAAGAAACAGTTTTTAGGGTATGAGTTGTATTTTTTTTTAAGTAATTAATTTTAAAAATTTATTTTTTAACACTACAATTAAAATATAGTTGTCCCGAGTTGCATCTAGTTGCCCTGGAGAAATTCATAACGTAATTGTACCTAGTTGCACCTAGTTGCCCTGGAGAAATTTATAACGTAATTGTACCTAGTTGCACCTAGTTATCCTGAAAAAATTCATTACGTAATTGCACCTAACTCCAAAATAAATAGTAATGCAAGAAATTCAAGAAATCCAAAATACAATAACTCCAAAATAAATAGTAATGTAAGAATTCAAAAAAATCCAAAAAATTCAAAATACAAATAACTCCAAAATATTCATGTACACTCTAAGGCCGAAATAAGTTGAATCCTTCATTCAGCAGTACCTTGTTTTTAAATTAAGGAGTTACAGATAATTGTATATATGTGTCTAACTGTACCTTGTTTATCCCTATTTGGGAAAATTTTTCTCTGCTAAAATGAATAATGTGGGTATCCAAAATAAAAATTCATCAGCTAAAATGTAATTTCCTTAGCTAAAATAAAATATGTTCGGATAAAATAAACCCGAAAACATACATAAATTAAGTTTCCATGCTACTTTTGCTCTGAAATACTTATCTAATTTATTATCCGTTTTTGTCTTTCGACGATGTTTTTTTGAGAATAGAAACCACATTTTTGATTTTTTTTTTTGTTTAATTTGACAGTAAGACAAATAATTCTTGTATATTATCAAAAATACTCCACCTAATTTTATTTATATGTGCAATTCATTCTCCATATAAATTATCTATTCCAAAGCTGTTTAATTTCATATATCGCAATCTTCTTACATACAATATCTTATCTACTAATACCGAATAAGTTATCTGCTCGAAATATGAGGTAGATATAAAATCTATTGAATTGCTTGTGTGGCTGATGCTCATTCTCCCTTGAAAATATAAGAAAAAAATTCTCAATTAAAAACTATTCAAGTTGTCTTAGGTATATCCATTTGTACTAGGTGTCCCTCTATCTCGTAGTTATTCTAGTTGTACCAGTTGTACTAGTTGTCTTCTTATCTCTTAGTTGTACCATTTGTACCAGTTGTCCTTTGCAAATTTGGTGATGAACTTAGGTTTAATTATAATTTATCTAAGAATTACTACGATTCAACGACTATATTTAAAAAATTATCCATGCAAATACCTAATCGTCATATAAAACTGGGTTACCAACCCGATTTGCAATTATAATAAAAGAATTTTTAATCAGCAATTATTTAAATTGTCTTAGTTATACCTAATTGTACCAGTTGTCCTCTATCTCATAGTTGTACCAGTTGTGCTAGTTGTCCTCTTATTTCTTAGTTGTACCATTCGTACCAGTTGTCTTCCTCTGCAGATTTGGTGATAAACTCGGATTTTAATTCCAATCTACCTAAGAATCACTACGATTCAACAATGCAAAGACCTAATCGTCACATAAATTGGGTTACCAACCCGATTTGTATACCAAATAAGTAATTTTGGCAAATCCAATCTCTAAATTGTGAAATCCCTAAATCTCCAAATAAAAATCTAATTAGGTTTTGAACCTTCAACAATGGTGGTGGGGGGAGGAGATAAAGATAAGAAACTGATTGCAGAAGATGAGGAGGCGAAATTTGGATGATGAAGATATGATTTTGGTGATTTTTGGAATCTATCGTTGTTTTGACGATGATGAAGACGAGTAAGAAAGAAAAAAAATAATTAAAGAAAAAGAATTAAAATAATTAAAAGAAATTGTTGGAGAAAAGAAAGAAAATTTAGATGATTAATAAATAAAAAATAAAACAGGTTAGTGGGTGGGTCTGAAATTGGGTGGATATAACCCTGATTTTATTGTAAATAATAGGCCTGGGCATAAGTACCGGATCCAAAAACCCGAACCGGAACCGATCCGAAATAACGGTTCGGATCAGGATTCGGATATAGCCATTTAACCGATGGATAAATTTTTGCAGAACCGTGGATATCGGTTCGGTTCCTGGTAAAAACCGAAAATCCATCGGTTATTTCGGATTATCCGAACATCGATTTCTTCATTATATACATGCTTAATATTACATTCACATATAATCATATATACTATATAGTTTTCAACTTTGGGTTATAATGTCGCCGATTTAGGGTTGGGGATAGAAATTCCAACTCCCCCGACCCCCACGATTTCAATTCTCAAATATCTACCTCTTTATGTTCATCCTTCATCGCCAAATACAAAACTGAATTTTATCGGAGGTATGTGATGTGTTGTCGTCGATATTTGGTTCCACAATCTGCCGATTTCTCAATTCTTTTTGTCAATATTTGGTTCTACATGTGTTTTTGTTTTCGTTTTCCTTGATAGATTAGAATAGCTGATGCGATTTGTGACTTATTGCAACAACACTTCGAATTGTTTTGTTTGTCGATTTCTCTGATATGTAATTTCAGTTTTTGGTTTTCTTTGATAGATTAGATGCACTTGAAACAGTGTTTGGTCGTTGTTTGCAAATGGCTTCTTGCGAGCACAGAGATCCAATGGATGAAGACGATGATGCACTTGAAACAGATGATGATGTTGAAACCACTGATACCGGAAATAAAGGAAAGAGGAAAGACAATGAAGGTGCAAGTGGTTCTGCTGGTAAAAGGAAGAAGACAAGGTCCAAGGTTTGGGAGCACTACACCAGACACAAGAAAGATTACGACCAATGCAGTTGTAATTACTGTGGTAAGGAATTCGCATGTTCAAGCAAATCAGGCACATCCAACCTTATAAAGCACATCAATTTTGGATGTAAGGCGTATCAAGCTTGGGTTGCTGCAAACCAAACTGTGATAACTCCTACCAGTGATGATGGAAATATGGGTTTAGGTAAGGTTTCAGAACATGTCTTCAGAGAGGCTACGAATGAGATGTTGGTGTTAGCTGAGTTGCCTTTAGCGTTTATAGAAAGCTTAGCTTGGAAGCATTTCACCACAAAGACTAAGCTATACAGTCCTCACTCTCGGAGAACAGCCACAAGAGACATTGTGGAAATGTATGTTTCAAGGAAAGCTGCTATGAAGAGGATACTTGGACAGAACAAGCAGAGGTTGTCATTGACAACAGACATATGGACTGCTCCTACTACTTCAGCCAGCTATATGGTCATAACAGCTCATTTTGTCGATGCTTCTTGGCGGTTAAGGAAGATGATTTTAAGCTTCAAGAATATTGATGATCACAAAGGTGCAACTCGAATATCTCTCACTCTTTTAATTTGCATTTTTTATTGTTGATGATGCAAAACTCTCGATGCTTCTTGCTTTTGATTTTCAAATTTCATAAATTGTAATGCAGGTTCAACCATTTCAAAGGTTTTAATCAACTGTTTGGAAGAGTGGGACATCAAAAAGGTCTTCTGCATTACCGTAGATAATGCTACAGCAAACAGTTCAGCTATGAGGAGATTCAAAGAAGCTTTTAGTAAAGTTGGAGATGATGCAATGATTCTCAACGGCGACTATCTTCACTTAAGGTGTGCTGCGCACATCTTGAACTTGATCGTGAAGGAAGGCTTGCAAGAGGTGGATGACAATGTTGTTGCTATTCGAAATTGTATTCATTATGTGAGGTCTTCTACAAACAGAACAAAGGCGTTTGAGTTTAGAGTTGAAACCGGGAAGATGACTAGAGGAAGCTTACCTCTAGATATGAAGACAAGGTGGAACTCTACTTACCTCATGCTAGATCAAGCTCTGAAATTCAGATCAGCTTTTGAGAGGATTAAGGATGAAGACAAGCCTTATACCGACTTCTTTAAAGAAACTGTGGGAGGACAAAAGAGACTCGGACCACCTAGTACGAGTGACTGGGAGGCAATAGACAGGTTTGTCCATTTCCTTGTGATTTTCTACAATTCCACCTTGATTCTTTCTGCATCAACTTCAGTGGCTGCACATAAGCTTTATAATGAGATAGACACTATAACAACAAACATCAATGAGATAAAGACGAGTGCAGCTTCTGATACTGAGTTGATTAGTAAAGCCGTTTCAATGACTAAGAAACTGGACAAGTATTGGGATCCGTTTGCGGTAGATGATGGGGATAAGACTGTTGAGATCAACAAGCTTTCTATGGTCGCAACTGTTTTTGACCCGAGGAAGAAGATGAAGTTTCTTCAGCTCTACTTCGAATCACTATATGGGAAAGACAGCGTCGAAGCAACTCACCTTTACGATGAGGTGGAGAGTATCTTGAAGCGTTTGTTTGAAGAGTACACTATTTTTGCGGATAAAGCCAGTGATAGTGGATCACAAAAAACATCTTCTCAGGCTCATGGATCATCTTCGCAGTCACAAGATATGTCTAAAGGTGAAGCTGTGGATACAAGGAATCTCAAAACCGGTATTGGTTATAAATGAATGGATGATATATATCAGGAACTTGTAGAAGATTAGAGCTGGAGCTGTATTTGAAAGAGAGTGTTGACAAACCAAAGCTGATGAAGGGTGCTGAATATGATATCCTATCATGGTGGAAGCGAAATAGTGGTAAGTATCCGATCTTGTCATTAGTCACTAAGGACTTACTAGCAATGCAAGTTTCATCAGTAGCTTCAGAATCTGCTTTTAGCACTAGTGGAAGGGTTTTAACCCCTTATAGAAGTTGTTTGACACACTACATGGTTGAAGTTCTGATGTGTACTGAGCAATGGTTAAAGTGCGAGATTCATATCAATGAAAAAGGACTGGTAACCGTTCAACATATGCTTTCAGATGTGGAGTTAGAAGATGAGCTTATGAGAAGTAAGTAACTCTTTTTTTTTTTTTGCATTTCAGTTTATGAATATGATTTATAAGTTATAACTCTATCTTCATTGTCTTTCTTTAGAGTATGAACCTGAATACAACTTTCAAGGATGAAAAACATGAGAAAGAGTCTTACCTGGTAGTGCCGTGGTGATATGATAGCTAATAAGTTTCTAAGGAGTTTGGACTTGGAGTTTAGACTTAGGGAGTTTTAGAGTTTGGAATTTGGTACTTTGTGTTCTTGGATGATTGTTTTCTTCATGGTTTGTCTTTGTGACTTGTTTTATGACTATGGAATGTTGTTATTAGTTGGAAACTGTTTTAGCATTATGTGTTGTGGACTTATGGCAGGACTTGAATCAGAATAGTTTTTTTTTTTTTTTGGATTGGAGTTGAATACTCGGGTAAAATCATGGTTTTCGGATTTTTTTTTGTTATTTCGGGTAATTTTCATTTATTTCGGATAAAAAATTTCAGTTTCGGATACAAAAAAAACCCGAACCACAATGTACCCGATTTTTTCGGTATTTATCGGATCTACAATTTAGGAACCGAACCGATCCGAAACCGAAAGGACCCGAACCGAATCCGAACCGAAATAATTTCGGTACCTATGTGGATAAAAAATCTCTATATCCGAAATATCCGGAACCGAACGGTTCCTATCCGAAACCGAACCGTTTATCCGAATGCCCATGCCTAGTAAAAAAGAGATAAATAAAGAGAAGGAAGGACTTTTCATGTTTTTCCTTAATAAAAGAGAATCAAAATGAAATTCTTTATTAGAGTTATGACATTTGTGCCCTTTTTTTACAAGACTATGGCTTCTAAGCCTGTCGCTCTATTCTGTGGGAATTAATGGCCAAAATGCCATAATTTGGAAGAGAAAAATCTTTTGTGCTATAAATAAGTCTACATGCCATAATGCATATGGAATTCTAATTTTACCCTTAATGAAATAAGGTTGTAGCATTTTTGATTTTATCCAAAAATTAATGTTTAAATAAATTCATAATTAATACATTAAAATTAAAACAAAAATTAATAAAAAAAATTATTTTCTTTTTCTCTTCATCTTCAACCTCAAACCTGCTAAATCTCATTCTTGCCGTCGAATTTTCTCATCCTCCTCCTTTTCCTCCTTTTCCTCTTCTTCCTCTTCTACTGCAATCAATTTATTGTTCTTAACTCCTCTATATTCTGCCATTGTTGAAGCTTTAAAACTAGGTAAATTATTTGAGAATTTAGGGTTTTCAAAATTTAGAGATTGAATTTGCAAAATTTGCTTGTTTTAGTAACCAGATTCGGTTGGGAACCAAGTTTTATATGAAGATTAGGTCTTTGCATTGGTAATTTATCGAGTTTAGTTGTTGAATCATAGTGATTATTAGGTAGTTTAGAATTAAAACCCGAGTTCATCACCAAATCTGCAGATGAGGACAACTGGTACAAATAGTACAACTAAGAGATAAATGACAACTGGTACAAATGGTACAACTAAAAGATAGATGACAATTGGTACAAATGGTACAACTAAGAGATAGAGGACAACTAGTACAAATAGTACAACTAAGAGATAGAAGACAACTGATACAAATATGAATAACTAAGACAACTATAATAATTGCTAATTAAGTTATTTTTTATTCTATGTTCAGGAGATAATGAGCATCAGTCACACAAACATTTTACTGGATTTCAAGAAATTTTATGGATGTTATATCATTTACTATCTCATATTTGGAACAGATAACTTATTTCATCTATGTTATATAGTTAATCATGTTATGAAACAAAAGAGGCAAAATTTATGATTTTACTTAACTTGTAATATGAAAACCTCGTACATGAAAATTAATAGTTGAAAATCAATGTTAATGCTAAAATATCAAAAGAACAACTATTAAAAGTTTTAGACAACTAGACAATTAGGTACAACTATGTACAAAAATTGTCTGTGCACATAGGTGCATGTGTTACTTTGACAGACATCTCGACACTTAGGAAAGTCAATATAGACTAGAAAATTTCATTTTTGGCTGAAAATGCTTTCCGGATTTTGCATAATTTTTATTATGAAACTTGTAAATGAACTGCAATAGTCGAAAATTATGTGGACAACTACAAATTAATAATTTATATAAAAGGACAACTGGAAAAATGCTAAAACCGCTAAAAGGACAACTATAAAAAATTTTGGACAACTGGACAATTGAGTACAACAATGTATAAAATTGACGGCGTACGTGGTACTTTGACTGTGCAGATGTCTATTTCTGTCGAGGCATGTGTTCTCTAGCTTTGTGGATGTGGATAAGCAATGGACAACTGGACAAGTAAGGACAACTATGCAACTTTTTAATTTTTTTTAAAATTAATAATTAAATTAAATTAAACATATAAAGAAAGTATATACTTAAGAAATGCAAACACGTCTTAAACTATAAGGAACAATATTAATAACATGGATAAAATAAAATTATCATTTTTCTAATATATATTATTGGGTTCACATCAAACATTCCTTATGATACAAGGAAGATTTTCACAATGTAAACAATCTTTTGATGGAAAAAATTCAAATATATGATTTTGCATAATTTTTATTATGAAAACTTTGTAAATGAACTGCAATAGTCGAAAATCATGTGGACAACTACAAAATAATAATTTATATTAAGGGACAACTGGAAAAATGCTAAAATCGCCAAAGGACAACTATGAAGAATTTTGGACAACTGGACAAGTTTGGACAACTATGTACAAAATTGACAGCGCACATGTTACTTTGACTGCGCACATATTCTGTTTTGTCGGCGCATGTGTTTTTTTTTTAAATTAATTTTTAATTAATTTTAATTGTAATTTAATTATATAGTTATACCACTTGTACCAAACTGTACTTAGTATTAGTTGAACATAGTTGAACTTAGTTGTCTATAATTGTATTTATTTGTACTTAATTGTCCATAGTTGTCCATCATTGCATTTAAATAAAAAAGGTGAATAAAATAGAATGTAACAAAAATGAAAAAAAAGATGGTTGATTTCTTTTTTTTTTTCTTTTTGTTTTGTAAAAAACTCATTATAGATAAAACAAAACATCCAAGATAACATCTCAAATTTAACCAAAAATTAATGAAATAAAACAGATCAAGTACTTGTCAGAATATATAAACATCAAGATGAAAGAAGTCAGATCATGAAACTTCTATGTTCAGCTCTACACCTGAGCTTTTGCAGCTTCTTTTTCTTCACTAGCTGCAGCCATTAGTTCATCAAACTTCTCCGACTTCACAAGCGTAATTTCAATCTACCATACCAAATACCAAAGATAATCATACCATCTCAATCGTACCTACGATGAAATATGTAACTCTTCAAAGACATAACAAATATTCAACGAGACAACAAATCCGATTCTCTACCTCTAATATCTCTAGTACCGAGCAAACTACAAAAGATTAACAAAATCCAGTGATCAATGCTATAAAATCCAGTTTTACAGCTTGAGAACTACAAGAATTGACAAAGCCTGAAAAATTATGGTTATCTAACTGCTTAGTTGCACCTGAAGTTAAAAGAGATAATTAAATTCAAATAGCATTAGAATAAAGAATAAAGAGGATCTTGCTCTATGCACCAACAGAAAATTGCTTGCTAGAAAAATTTTAAGAGTCAGTGTACCAAAAACTACTGACATAAGCATTCAACAGCCAAACTAAGGAAATAGATTATTATCAGTTACAAATCTTTTATTATTACTCACTGCTTATCGATGCCATAATCCTGCAGGTTAAATCCAAAACTTCTGAGTCAGAATCACAAAAAAAAGATAGGACTTGAAACGGAACTTGTGAAAGTCTCTAAAACAAACAATTCTGATTCTAATACACCCAGGTAAGTCAATCTCTCTTTTTGTGAATAACGCAAGCTGGGAGAAAACACAGATTAGTTTCTCATTCTATAGTTTCCACATAATAGACAAGGCTTCTATATAAACAAGGGATTATAAATGAAACCAGGATTTGAGTCATACGTGATAGTAGTGCAAGTCTGTACTCTCACATGGACTGGGATATCATTGAAACCTGAACGAGACTGGCTGCAATAAGGGTTCCTACCGCCAATTCAGCTTTTAGACCACCTTCTTCGTTCACCAAGTAAGATCAAATATATGTCAAAGAGAGGAAAGAAGATTATGACAGGCTAGAGCGCGCATATTTAATGATCTTACAGGCCGTAATGGTGATGACTCTTCTTCTGAAACTCAGGTTTATGGGAGGAATACAAGTCTTGGTAGAGATGACAATCAAGTATCTAAGAATGTGTATGTTGTGGTAGAGAAGAACTTAAGCCTCAAGGGAACACAAACGAGTTAGTCTTGATGTACCATATCTCCACCAAATCCATGATCGCATCGTAGACGCCGGAGGTGGTGGTATAATTAAGGAACCGTGCCGTTCGAAGACCTTTGAATCTTCCACCGTCGGGACACATCAGAGCTTGTTGAACTTGGACGATCCGTTCATCCTCCTGATCGGAAGAAGCGAACTTGTACGGATCGATTTTCACTTAAACCATTACTCTCTTGTTCACCCCATGGTGCTGAGGAAACTGACGCTCCTTATGGGATGCTCCTCCTTATGGCTCTTCAAAGTCTCTGATCACAGTCAACATCGTCTCCGGAGCGTGTCTTGAGAATTGGAGATTCGTTGCTGTTGCTGGAGAATTGGAGATTGTTCGCCAGAGAAATTGAATCGTTAATATTGGGGGAAGTTACGATTTCTGTGATTAGGTTGTTAAATTTTTAATTATTGGGAAAAAAGAGGAGTTTCAGACTATTTTAGAAAAAGGAGATAAATAGAATTTGAAAAAAAAAGAAGATAAATTGATAAATGAAAATAAATTGGATTGAGCACGGATCATTGGGTAGGAGTAAAAACAGGTGGGTATAACCCTGGTTTTATTGTGATTATAAAGATATATAGGAGGAGAAACAAAGAATTTCCAGGATTTTCCTTATTAAACAAAAATGAAAATTATATTAGTTATTAGAGACATATGGCATTTTAGCCAACTTTTTTCCAATTCATGGCTTCCCAGCCTCTCGCTCATTCTGTGGTGCTCGTGGTGTAAAATTTGTGGGAGGTTTTTTCCTTTAGATTACGAAGATCAAAGAATTTTTTTGTTTGAAATATAATAATGTCTAAGCAACAAGAAAAATGTACAAAATCTGATAACAGTTGAAATTTTATACCAAAAACAGAATGAATTGAGCAAGTTAAACCATAATAAATAAAAAACCTTAATCTGCTCGATTCGTTTTATTTGCACTGTTGATTCTGTTGTTACCACTCGAACTCTCATAATATTCGTCATGAATTTGGGTTATCGGTAACATATTTGTTTTACCAACGTTTGAAACTTTGAATATGAACAAATTCTACTGCATTTCTGAATTCTACTGCATTTCTGAATTCTACTAATAGTACTAAAACAAACCCGCTCCAAACCGGTAAATTTATCCATATAATTTTAACCGGTTCGAAGAATAAACAGAATTGTCGTTAACCCGATATGATCTGACCCCGAAAATCCCAAATCCGAATCTACCAATCTCCGTCTCCTCCGTCGCAGTTTGCCGAGACAGAGAGACGAAACCAGTGACAGTGAGCGAGAGAGAGTGAGAGATATAAAGTACGAAGTTGGGTGCATCCATGGAACCCGAAACCACGAGTGGTGTTTCAGCAGCAGCAGCAGCAGCCACCGATGATCTCTAATCTAATGGCTCTTCGTCTCCAGCGGACGCCGTTTCACTGTTGATCTTGATCCTCATCATCGTCGCTTTTCTCTTCCTGAATTCAAGTTCTGGTTCGTCTCTTTTCCCTCTTTCTTCGATTGAATTGTTAGATCTGATCGTGCCGTATCTGGAAGAGGAACTTGTTTAGGGTTTTACAAAATTGGGCATAGCCTTTATCGCTTTGATTGCAAATGAATTGTGACTGAATCTTCAAAATCACTGTAGAGGATGATAAATATGCTTGTTGAGATGCTCGATTACTATGTAAAGTAAACTACATTTGTAGCAAGTGTAAACTTCTATTTAGAGCCAATCTTTTAGGGTTTGTCAATCCCTACATGCTTTTAGGGTTTGTCAATCCCTAAATGCTTTTAGGGTTTGTCAACCCCTAAATGCTTTTAGGGTTTGTCAATCTTGATTGCCATGAAGTATTGATCTTTAGACAATGTTTGTTGTGTTGAAGGTTGAAATAAAGATGTCACATTTGGTTGCTAGGAAATCGGCGATCTTCCTGCTCGTTGTGTTCTCTGTTACGCGTCTCGTGTTTTCACGCTCGCTATCCTTGGATCAGGATCCGTGCGGCTCAAGAAAACTGAGAGAATTCGAGAGACTCAGATCCGATCAGATCACTGTTCTTATCAACGGTTACTCTGAATCACGTATTCCTCTTCTGCAATCCATCGTAGCCTCGTATTCAGGATCATCAATCGTATCATCAATCTTAGTCCTCTGGGGAAACCCTAGCACACCGGGTCAAGTACTTGACCAGCTACACCACAACCTGACTCAGTCTTCCTTTGGTGCTGCTTCCATCTCTCTAGTTCAGCAACCATCGAGCAGCCTCAACTCCAGGTTCCTTCCTCGGCCTTCTGTCGAAACGCGTGCCGTTTTGGTATGCGATGACGATGTGGAGATTGACAGGAAGTCGCTGGAATTCGCGTTTTCCGTGTGGAAATCCAACCCTGAGCGTTTGGTTGGACTGTTTGTGAGGTCACATGGGTTTGACTTGCAAGAGAAAGACTGGATATACACTGTTCATCCAGACAAGTACTCGATCTTGTTGACCAAGTTCATGATGATGAAACAAGACTATCTGTTTGAGTATAGCTGCAGTGGAGGTGTGGAGATGGAGGAGATGAGGAAGATCGTTGACCAGATGCGTAACTGCGAGGATATATTGATGAATTTCGTAGCTGCGGATAAGTTAAAGGCAGGGCCAATCATGGTGGGAGCAGAGAGAGTTAGGGATTGGGGAGATGCGCGTAATGAAGAAGAAGAATTGGAGAATGGTGTAAGAGAAGTTGGGTTGAGTAGTAGAAGAGTGGAACACAGGAAGAGAAGAGGGAAGTGCATTAGAGAGTTTCATAGAGTTATGGGGAAGATGCCATTGATGTATAGTTATGGTAAAGTTGTCAACTCTGTTGGGGAACAAGGGCTTTGTCGTAAATCTGGAAAGCTTGTGTTTTGTGATCGAGATTGATCATAAAGAGATGTAAAAGTTTATCATCCTCGTGTAACAGCAGCTAGAAAGAGAGCAACATGTAAACCGGAGCTGGATTTTGTTATAAGAAAGCTTGCTTCCGCGATTACTATATGTTTGCAAACGGACCTTACTAAAACTATACACAGACACAATTAGTATTTATGTTAGCTAAACCAGTTTTGTTAGTTAATTTTCTTTTTGTCAATCTTGTTAGTTAAATGTTTATTAGTGTAATATTCTCCTATACCTACCCAATCGAACCAATGTTTACATTGTCTTGTTTTTATTAAGGCTTTAAGCAAATTCTTTGTTACTTACTAATCTTTCCAGGTACTATAGTAAATACGCTTGTGATGAGTATCAATCAATTAACAAGAAAACTAAGTTTTTTTTTTTGATAAAGAACAAGAAAACTAAGTTTTGTCTTTTCGAAGTAGTTTAAATGGCTTTGTAGTGACAGGGTGACATCAAACTTAGATTTAATGTCGAATTAAATGTTGTCTAAATTAGTCTATATGATGGAATCTCTTGACTCTTTCTACACTTACCATTTTCTTTTCGTTTACAATAATTCTTGGTCATCAGAATTCATCTTGTCTTTATTTTTCCAAATTTTGAAAATAGTAAACTAATATAATATATTTTCAAATATACACACACATATATACATATGTATAATGTAAATGCAATCATAAAAATTCGGAAATCTTCCATGCAACTTTATATTATAAGATATCTAAACACGATTACCTCAACAAATTAGAGGAATGTTGTTTTAATGATATTGGGTTGTGAAGATGATGATTTAAACTGTGTGAATGCATTACTTGTAAATACATAAAAAAATTATGACTTAAAATAATTATCTGATTTTTGGTGAAACTAGTAAAAAAATTAAAAGAAATTGTTTACAAGGTTGTAGAAGAAAATATTTATCTACACATTTCACATTTGTCTGCGGGGCTCTCACGTGTTTAAGTTTTTAATGTATATTTGACTATCGAGCTTCCGACGTAAGAAAAAAGATTAATTCTAGTTTCGTTTAGTGGGCAATATTTATATAATATCTAGACTTATAGTCTATAATTTTACGCTTTTATTATGAATAATAATGACAATGGAGTGTCGGACATACAGACCAACAAGTGGAATCGACTTTTATGTAACTTTTTAATCACGGGATTAGATCACTTAACCCAATGTCCTAATTGGTATTTAATTTTGATTACTTCGATGCTACAAATTGTCATATCTTGATCACGTGCCGCTACCAATCCAGACACGTGAGATCAACCAATTTAAGTAATCCGAATTGGATAAAAACGATCAATATGTATAAATTTTGCAAATAGATTGGTTAATTGCAGTTTAAGAAACTGGTGAACTTTATTACAACACGAAGAGAATAAAAGGAACAAGATCCGGCTTTTTGGCAACAAGTAACGTTTGAGTTCAGACACTTTGCTTCTTACTTAAAATTATCAGTACAATGTCAAGTTCCTAGGTCTAAAGTCAATTATCGAATATTCAGGAAATTATAGGAGTTTTTACTTTTTATCCCTTCCAATTTTTTTGTTCTTTTGACATTTATCATTTATAATTTATATACACACATTAATATGATACAATGACAAAAAAAAATATATGATACAATGACAACATTATTACAAATCATTAGGTTGCAACTCCCATTAATAATCCAAATGACGGTTCTACAAAGCATTAATCATTTTGATTAAACGTTGCGCCATATAAACTAATTTAATTTTTTTGTAATATCTAATTTTAACTTCAGTTGACCAAAATCTAACGATTGTAGTTTTTGTTATTTTCGTTAATATATCTGTGCAATTTTTGAAAAAATCACATGAAGGCGACATATGAACTAAAATTAAAATATCTGTTGAGTGAATTATAAATCAAATTTAAACAAGTAAATTATAGGAATTAAGAAAAATAAATAAACCTTTGATGGAGATAAAAGTCAAATGGGAAAAAAGGTAAAGGCAAATAAGCAGTGATGGATCTAAAGCAACACTTTACTCTATTAATAGGAATTATTTGATTTGACCTCCACTCACCTTTGGCTTTTTTTGGTTGTACTTCATTGAAACCAAAATTAACATAATTAGTACATAACATGAGTTATCGAGAAACCAATCTAACTGGTATTTTAATTATTTTAAAAAATTATAATTCATTTTTCAGTTTATCATGAGTGAGTATATCATTCTTTTATTTTGTGTGTGCTAAACTTTCGATTTAAAAACTTAGAAAAGGTTCAGAGCATTCATGTTAAGACTATGCTTTGCCAAAGCATCAGCCACACCATTCAATACTCTAGAAATATGCTTAAAAGAAATCAAGGGAAATGCAGAGGATAAGATGGAAATTTCCGAGAGGACTCCATAAAGATCAGAGACCATCGATCATGAGGAGATGACCATATCATTCTTTATTTAGAATGTTTTCTCTGTCTTAGGCGACTAACCATACATTAAATCTAAATAATCTAATAGATTAACCTAATAAGACATTTTTCATATAATTTTCAAATGTCCGTATATTATATTATAGGGACCTAAAAATTGAAGTCAAATGCAAATCTAACCTCTTTTTTTTCCCTCTTCAATATTAGCCAATTTCTCTCCACTTTTTCCCTAAAGCCACATATAATAACATAAATGCCATTATATTTATAATTATCGAATTTTTTAGGTAATTCGAAAAAGACCTAACCATCCTAAGATATTTCAAGTATTCACGAAAATGCCATCATCTTCAATTTCGCCAACTACCATTACCAACCAAAATGGAAGCTCTTAATGCTTGCCCATCTGCACTTGAAGCTCTAAATGCTTATTTGGCCGCTCAAACTTCATTCTATCTTCAAATTTCTATCTGGTTTCATCTAAAAATCTCTTTCTTGGTCGACATTGTTATGTTTGAATTCGCAAATCATATATTTTGTGAGATTCTTGGATAACCGAGTTCTGAGCTGGTTTCTTTTCAGTGCATCTCAAAAATTCTGAACTTCTGTCAAAGTTAATCGAGTTCAAATTGGAAGGAGGTAAACATCTAAATATTTTCTTTAACATTGGGCTATGTTTCGCGAAAGTAGACTTCTTTTACAGTCTGCTAGTCAACGTAAAAGGTTAGATTTGCAATTGACCTTTTGGTATTTTTTTGAAAGTAGACTTCTTTGTAAGTCTGCGAATTTTCATTTAAATACAAAAAACAACGTTTAGACTTCTATTTCAGGCTGTCGAAAAGCGAGAATAGTTTTGCATTTGACCGGAAAATATTATACTTTGACCTTTTCTGCAGACTTCGTGGAGACGTCTGAAAAAGATAAGTTTGACCTGAAAGGTTATTTTTGCATTTGACCAAGATGTTGACCACATTTGACTGTTCGAGCAGACGTCTAAAGAAGTCAGCTACGAATTTAATTTATAGGCAAGAGGCAAGAAGTCTGCTATTAATTTAATTCAGAATTGGTCAAATGCAAAAATCTGCTGTCAACAGACTTCTTTAGAAATCTGCTACGAAAGTCAAACTTTGGTCAATTGCAGAAATAACCTGCAGCAGACTTCGTTGGTAGTGTAGACTTCGTCAGCAGACTTCACATTAACAGAAGATTTCTTGCCTCTTACAGCAAACTTCAAAAGAAGTCTGCTGTAAAAGTCAAACGTTTGGTCAATTGCAGAAATAACCTTTTTCTTATGCAGACTTCATATAGAAGCCTACTACGAAAGTCAAACATTTGGTCAATTGCAAAAGTAACCCTGCCTTTTTGGCAGACTTCTTCGTGAAAGCAACCGGGTGGAGTTTTGCTGGAAGTCTGCATTTTTTTCGTTTTTAAAAAGCACTTTTTTAAAACTTTTGTGTGATGAAATTTTTTTTTTAATTTTTATTCTTGTTTAGAAGGTATATTTCCTTTATCTGTATTAATTTTGTATGCTTATGTGTTATACATTAATAGTTATAATTTTTGTAGATTTGAACGGTAATTGGCACATATTAGCAGACTTCATAAGAAGTCTGCCTCTGAAGTCTGCCTGGCGAAGGAGAATAACACAGCAGACAACACTTGAAGTCTGCCTAATTATTTTAACAAAAAATTCGTTTTCGAATTAATGGTATATGCTAAAATAAATATATTGTTTGGACATGTTGATCTGCTTTTCTTGGTTCCATATACGTGAGTTTCACGTTGATATGTGTTATAATTAGAAAGTGATTAATTTTCTTGAATGTTTAGACGTCTGCTATATGTTACTTGGAAAACACGGTTTATCTTGTGTGGTTTACCTTTTTTGCAGATGGCGGCTCAGTTGCCTGTTGTATTTGGAGAATGGGTTATGATTTCTCAGTCGTGGCATTTTGAGGTGGATAATCGCAAAGGAGGGAGGTTGTTCTTCTTGAATGATGGTTGTACACATGGAGAACTCGTAGCTATGGCTCTAGATGATTACATGCTGGATGGAAATACGGACAGCGTGTCTATCACTTATGCATTGCCAGATTCAATGTTAGCAAACATGGCTCCGGATACCCCTCCTATGCATATTACTAATGATAGACAAGTACAGAGCTTGATTGGGTTGAGTAAGACGCATGTTATAAGTCTTTGTGTATCTAGTCGCAAGGACAATGATGGACGTACTGGTGGTGTTGATGCTGCTGATGGGTGTTCTGTTGAAGGTGGGAATCAAAATACTGAGGAAGGTGAAGATGAAAATGTCGATGAGTATGATGATGATGAGATAAACGAGGACATCAAAAACGATTCAGTAAAGGAGGAAGACGGTATTGACTCTGAGGGTCAGGACTCTGAGGATCAGGACTACAGCCAATATGAGAAAGTGAAGGATGAGGATTCAAATTCTGATTCAGAGGGTGAGTGGATTGAAGAACCGGTGAAGGCTCCTCAAAGAGGATATGAAAGAAATTGGGTTGACAAAATAAAAGTAAAAGGAAGTTTTGCTACAAAAGACGACCTGATTTCTGAGATCAGGTTGACGGTTGTTATGTTGAAGTTTGCATTCAGAGTTGATAAGTCATCGAGACGTCTGTTTGTTGCTAAATGTGCTGTTAAAGGATGTCAATGGAGAGTTAGAGCAGCTGTAAAGAACGAAGCAAAGACGTTTTGGGTCACTAAATATGTCAAAACTCATACCTGTTCAGTTTCAGATCGGTTGGCTCACCGAAAGCATACGACTCCAAGATACATTGGAAAGTTATTTATAGAGCGTGTGGGAATAATTGATGGGATTACTGCAGAACACATCAAAGATTCAATGCAGGCGATGTTTCAATTGAAAATAGACTACACAACTTCGTATAGAGCTTTGATGTATGCACAAGAATGTGTGAGGGGAAGCCCTGAGGATGGATATAGCCGACTGCCTTCTTATTTGCGTCTGATCGCTGAAGCAAATCCGGGTACTATAACTGCCCTTGAACGCGACCGTCAGAATAGGTTCAAGTACCTATTCTTAGCCTTCAGAGCCTCCATAGCTGGTTTTCAATATCTCAGACGGGTCATTGTTGTCGATGGGTGTCATCTGACTGGAAAGTATGAAGGGACTCTGCTAGTGGCCACAACACAAAATGGTAACTTCCAGATATTTTCACTAGCTTTTGGAATAGTGGAATCTGAGAATGATCACGCATGGGAATGGTTTTTTAGAAAATTGCGGGAGTGTTTTACAGACGAGTATCTGTTGGTGATAGTTTCAGATCGGCATCATTCCATTAAGAAGGCATGTGAGACTGTATTACCATGGGTAACACGCGGTATATGCTATTATCATCTGCAACACAATATTGTCACTAAGTTTAAGGGGAAGCATCTTATGTACTTAGTCAAACGTGTTGCGTATGCATATACGCTACATGATTTTAACCGTTATATGGACGAGATAAGGCATATAAAACCTGACCTTGCAACGTACCTGGAGGAGGCAGGCATTCAGTTGTGGTCAAGAGTTCACTTTCCAGGTGATAGATACAATATAAAGACGAGCAACATCGCAGAGTCTATCAACTCTGCTCTCAAACGGGCACGGGGATTTCCCATAGTATTCCTGTTGGAGTACTTACAGGAGAAGCTAACAAAGTGGTTTTGTAAAAGGCGGGAAGATGCTTTGAGTCTTCTAACCAACCATACTCGAGGAGTTGAATATTTGTTGGCAATTCGTTCACATTATGCTGATAAGTTGACGGTTGAAGGCATAGATGGTTGGCAATTCAATGTGAAAGGAGGATCACATAACTGTATCGTTGATTTGGAACTTCGAAAGTGTGGGTGTGGCGTGTATGATATTGAGAAAATACCTTGCTCTCATGTTATAGCCGTTTCAGATGCAATGCATATGCATCTGGCCACTCTTGTATGCCCGACATACTCCAAAGATTACTTGTATGCAGCGTACTCGCATAATATATATCCTCCAAGCATTGCAATGAAAACCGATGAAACAACACAATGTCTACCTCCGGAGGTCCGACGTAAAAAAGGCAGGCAGAGGAAGTCAAGATGGCAAACTTGGCTGGAAATTTCGAGGCATAAGCAAAAGAAACCCCGTAAGATCCACAAGCAGTACAGTTGTTCGAAATGTCACCAACCAGGACATACTAGACCGGATTGTGTAAGTGTTATGTTACCTCATACTTTAAGGGTTACATTTGGTCGAAGTTAATTTCCTCTGTTTTTTTTTTGCAGACGTTGAAGTCAAGATAAAACCCTAAAACTATAATAGCAGACTTACACTGAAGACTACAACTAGAAGTCTTCTACCGTAGTCTGCACAAGAAGTCTGCTTCACCAGGTAAGGGAAACACTACTGAACTAAACTCTGTTTCATGTCTATGTACGATCATTCTTAATTATTGTCATAAACTATGCAATATAATAAGCTATGATTAGGGTAAACCTTAGAGTACGTGAATTATCACAAAAGCCACACTAGTTTATTAGCCTCCTAAACATACAACCACACCATTGTTCTAAATATTACTAAACAAACCAAAATTAGTTAGGAACATTACAGTTAAATAAGAGAACAACAATTTTGGCAGGTTAACCAAAAATTTCTAACCATACCACACCCAACGAGAGTCCTTTCTCTTTCATTACAGAATATACATAGTTGGACATATCACTTACCTTCGTATACGTCCAGCCATGGATACTCATACTTCTCTGTGCCGGTTACTCCTGTCTCGTCAAATATCTCAGCTGCCAGCTTGTCTCGGATGTTTTTAATGTTTGCATCGCACAAGGTCTTCGGAAATGGCATCCCTAGAGCATGGCATTCAAGGTACTTCAAGCAGTAAACGCCACAGTCACCGCTTTGTTTGTTTTGTGGGATCAAATGCCCCTTGATTCGCTCCCACGTGAATGGATCATAAGTCAGATTGATACGGTCTTCAGCAGGTGCACACTCACGGAGTATGTAGGGAACCAAGACGGTAATCGGAGTCACAGCAGCCTCAATCTGAATATCCGATGCATGAGTATTCGCATGGCTATCCCAAATGACAATATGCTTCATCGGAATCGAAATCCACATTGCCACCCAGTGATCATCAGTGATGTGTAACATCGAGTACATGTCATCCACATCATACCCCCACGTCTTGTTACTAACGCAGTAGGTTGGGGCTGCGCCAGTGTAGTACTCGAACGAGCCAGCTGGAAGGAGCTTGCCTGAACCATCAGGGTTGACTCCCAATCGCTCCCAGAAATCTTTCATCTCATCAGTTATCTCAACCACCAGATCCTCGAGGTTGTCCATGTACTCGCAATTCAAGCCAGTAATATGTTCGACATTCAAAGAAAAGCGGATCGGGATTAGACCTACGAGGCTCCAAATCTCAAATTTTTTCTTGCAAACTAGCTGCATGCCGAGAATGTAATGCACCAGTCTAGATGCCCAGCCGAAATCCAACTGACTGAACTTCAAGAACACTCCCAGTTTAGAGTTCAATATCTCTTCCCACTCATCTTGTGTGAGTGCTTCCTCGAGTGCAGTCATCAGCTTCGTCTCACCGCTATTGTAATCGATGCTTTTCAGCGGAGACGGCTCATTGCCTTTCGAGAAGAGACGCGGGGGGAACTCTGGGTTTTCCATTGGCTGTTCTGACGTCTGCAAAACGAAGTCCAATATTCAAGAAGTCTACTTATGAAGACTTCCGAAGAAGTCTGCACACGAAGTCAGCCAACTAAGTCTGCAATTGAAGTCTGTAGACCTAATAGTGTAATTAAAAAAGTTTTAAAAATCTAGCCGCCGACAAAGTTATCTAAAAAAACACAACCCGTTTTGAACTCTGTTTTGAACTCCGTTTTACGAGATAATACTTCCAAAATAGTTCGCCTAAACACTATACAAGTCCGTTTAATAAATAAAAAAAAGTACAGATATCTCTAATTCACAGCAACTAGAAACTTGGAAACGGGTATTCGATTTTTGTCCGACTTTGGAAATATCTACTCGGTGTTGTCCGATTTTTATAAAAACCGATGTAGAAACCCAAACGACTAGGAACTTGGAACCCGTAAAGATATTTATTTACAAATTATAAGAAATTAGTACAGCCAAATACCTTTCCACGACCAACGGCGGAAATAAACAGTTACGGACGGCGGCGACACCAGATCTAGAATAGAAAGCGAAGGAGATTAGGGTTTGTGAATTACACAGACGACTTCTATCCAAAAGAGAAGTCGGCATTAAATTCGACTTACCTTAAACGGTAAACGGATGTACAGTAAAAACCGGCGACAAGTTCCGAGAACTAAACCCAAACGACAATAGTTTTTTTTTTTACCGATTTGTGTTAGTACAGTGTTCGTAGAAAGTCTTATATATGACCGTAGAAACCTATTTAACCGTCGTACCGGTTCAATAACCGTCGTACCATTTCAATAACCGTCGTACCAGTTCAATAACCGTCGTACCAGTTAAATAACCGTCGTACCAGTTCAATGTGGTTTATCGATTTCGTTATTTAAAACGCAATTGCTTTAGCCAATTATAGCTGGTTTGCAATATAATTTTAAAACTGTCTGGTTTAGTTTATTCGACGTATTAAGTCTGCATATTAAGTCTGCTTAAGAAGTCTGCATATTAAGTCTGGTTAAGAAGTCTGTCTACGAAGTCTGCATATTAAGTCTGTTTAAGAAGTCTGTCTACGAAGTCTGCATGTATTTTTTATTAATATCATATGAAAAGTAGTTTTAGAGATTGTATGTAGAGACCCTTAACTCAAGGCCTGCATATGTACACAATACACAAAGTGCACATAGATTCCCCAGTATACGAACAATGTATATGCAACAGTAAACACCAACATTAATCACCATAGAAGTCAAATACATATGTTTTATCCCAACTAGTCTACTTAAAGGTTACACAAGTCTCTTGGTCCTCTATTCTACATCCCAACGCATGAAAACACAAGAGATTACTGCAAAAATAACTAAAAAACACAAAGTAGGATATCAGAACCTCGATTAGCAAGTGCTTCTTTCACTCAGCAATTTCACTCTGAATGAACCCTATGAACTCCCTCGATCTCGCTAACCCTATGAACTCTCGATCTCGCTAATGGTCTCTCGGTGCAGCAAGGCGATCTCCAATGCATACAGCCGATTCTCATATGATTGCAGAAGATGCTTTCGCTCTGCTTGTCAATTCGTATTCTAACAATGGTCAGCTGCTCTTCAATGGCTATATCCCACCATTTGGAGATGTGACCCGGTTTATCCTACACATATGACAAACGAAAACTTCAGTTATACTCGATGAATAACATTAAAACTATACACATATTGAGAAAAACCTCATTAAAACTATACACATTCGCCTAATATTTCAGGGCAACTATATAACTTCCTGCCAAACGTCTCTGGAGCTGTAGACTCTTCCAATCTACATCGAAGGCCGCAATAGCATCGTTCAGGTATCCCAAAGTCTCCATCAGCTTTGGCACACCCGCTGTCATAGCTTGCTTTGGAAGATGAGCTGTTGGTGTAGCTTATCGGCATTACTCTGTACAGATCAAGCAAACAAACTTGGAAGTTAACAAACAAAAAACTAAAACAGATACGACCACATAATAACTTTGCAGCTATAAACAAAACAACAAAAACAAGCTTTCCAAACAAATATTTCTTACTCGCTAAACAACAAAATAACAAAAAAGGTAAATCTTGAAATAAAGAAAAAATCGAAATATTTTTACTTACTTGCTCACGGAATCTGTGAAAAAAGTATTTTTACTTAGATCTGTTAAAAAAACAGTAAAGCAAAAGGACAAAAGAACAAAAGAACAATTTTAAAGGACAAACCAGTAAACAATAAGATACGGACTAAACAGAGAATGTAATGGCGAATAACTCACAGATCTGGAGAGATAACTAAGAACGATGAAGACGCCGGCTGAGATCTGCAGCAACAATATATGTAGTGATATATATGAAACAACATATGCATCATAAACAGAAAAGAAGAGATGGGGAGCGCCGGGAAAGGCTTACTGCGAGAGAGAGTCGCGGCGAGAGAGACCAGAGTGCAGCGCCGTTTTAGAGTGATCTAGGTTTTTTTATTTATGGTAACGATTGGTAAGTTTCTTTATATACTATGTTAAAAATTCCGGTTAGGTTAATTATTCTGGTTTGACTAGACTTCGATCCGTAGTCTGCTGAGCAGATTGATAAAGAAGTCTGCAGCCCTAGTTTAAAACTTTTCACTTTTTATGTTTATCCTAGATGGTTAAAAATGATTCATATTTATTAAATTATAATTTTTATAGATCATACTTGTTGACATTTGATTTATAGAAACAAACTTCAGTTTACATTATTTTTATATAATTTAAAAATTTAAAATAAGATTTAATAATATAGCAGACTTCTTTATCAGTGAGCAGACTGATAAAGAAATCTGCAGCCCTAGTTTAAAACTTTTCACTTTTTATGTTTAACTTAGATGGTTAAAAATAATTCATATTTATTAAATTATAATTTTTATAGATCATACTTGTTGACATTTGATTTTTGGAAACAAAAATTTCAGTTTACATTATTTTTATATAATTTTTAAATTTAAAAATAATATTTAATATTATAGTAGACTTCTTTATCAGTCTGCTGAGCGGACTTCATTAGTATTTGCAGATTTCGAAGGGTTATAATCGTAATTGAGACATCCGTTTTATTGTTTACTCATATAGGAGATAATAATAATTTCTCTACCCTTCTGACCTATTTTTGTAATAGGTTGAATTTGAGTTATACTTTTACATTTGGATTGAATTATATGCTTTTCATCTATTGGAAAAAAACACATACTCGACTCATGCAAAAGTCCACATTATATAAAACTAACAAGACAGGGTTTGTGGCTTTTACTATTAGAGTTACCGTATATCCGTGATTAAAGTGTGAGTCAATTCGCCCAAAAAAAGTTAGAGTCAACAACTTTTTTGAATTTTTATCAACTTAATTAATTATTTATTCAAAAGTGGGTAAAGCTAACACACCGACCTTTTACTAAACAGAATCTTATAAAATGGTAAAACTCATGAGAATACAAGAAAGCTAAAAATAAAAAATAAAGGGAAAAGAACAGCAATCGAGTGAAATGATGAACATATATGCACCCCTTTTCTTTTATATGGATATTTCGAATACTGTGGGGCACATTTTCTTATCAGGAGTCATGGAGATTTTAATAAAAGTTTCATGCTAAACCATGAACTTTATTCAATTAGGTAAACATTGATTAAAATTTTTTGTTGCTAAATAATATAATTCGGTGTGGTGAAAACGAAAATATTTTAAATGTTGGCAAATGTTATATTTTGTTTTTTTCAAATGACATGAGTCACATGATATTCATTCATGTATCAGAGATAGAGAAACATGACATATATAACTAGTCATGTAATTTTTTCGATAATCGGTTATTGAATGAAATGATTTTGCGTAACACAAGAGATATATTAGTTACGATGTGCAAAACTGACTTTCGTTTAATTGCTGTTTTCCATTAGATTTTTTAACTTAAATAGAACAAAATTATGGTGTTTAGCTGATTTGCCATTATATTAAATGAATATTTTTCTGGAATATGTCATACTTGTATATTCAAGGTCATGTGATAGTTTTAAATCTTGTTGATTCACCTAATCCTGATTAGGTACCTATATAAATATCCACAGTATATTATAATTTTTCATTTTAAACAAAACAAAGAATGTTTTTCGTCTATTATATCCTTTTATAACATAAAGACCCTCAAATAATGATACAGTATTTATTTATTTGTTGACAAACTGATTTTGTCATCTATAAATTGTTTGCAGAAGAATCTCCGTGACCGCGTGACGGTTGATAAAACAATCTCATAATTACCATACCCAGCAAATAAATAAAAAGCAGCACATGGAAGCCATTTGCGCGAGGATAATTCTTGTAAGAACCCCATTACCAAAAAGCGGATAATAATGATAAAAACAGCAGAGACATTCGAACCATATAATAAAAAGTAAAACATTTCCTTAAAAGAAATTAAGCTAGATTCGATATTGATTGTTTGATCAACTTGCTGTATGAACAAAAGAAAAAAAAAACAGTAAACAAAACCGAAGGATCGATGTAAAGTCAAAAGGAAAAATTTAATTTAAACAAGCTGTAGCTGCAGATCATGTTATGTCTTGTAGCTATTAAATCCTACGACCTGTAAGATTCTACTTAGTTTTTTAAGAAATAATTATATATAACATATATATATACTTATATAACTATATTGACATATTACCTGGATTAGGATAATAAAATAACAGGACTCATGAATAAATCGTTAAATTATACTCCCTCCGTTTTACAAAGAGTGTCGTTTTAAGGTTTTATTTTTGTTTCACAAATAATGTTGTTTTATATTTTCAATGCAAAAATTTAATTAATATTCTAGTTTTAACCCTATTAATTTAATGTATTTATTAGATAAAAACAAATAATATAATGTATTAATAAGGGACAAAATTGTACTTTTAATAATTTTCTTAATATGTGTGAAAAATATCAAAATAACACTCTTTATAAAACGGAAGGAGTAATAAACATTAATAAAAGTCCAAAATGATGATATTATGATTGAGATAAATCAATATATATTGTATACAACGAAGTTTCTCTCTTTTACTCAACGAACTAG
This sequence comes from Eutrema salsugineum, assembly GCF_000478725.1. Taxonomy (NCBI): domain Eukaryota; kingdom Viridiplantae; phylum Streptophyta; class Magnoliopsida; order Brassicales; family Brassicaceae; genus Eutrema; species Eutrema salsugineum. The sequence continues at coordinate 1,802,508 of NW_006256867.1, forward strand.
TGTTCATATAGATAATACATTATATGATCAGAAAACAGTGACTATTTTTGCAATAAACTGTTTTGAGTTAGTGAGAAAGATATCCACACCAAAAAAAATGGTGTATTCTTCAATACATCAAGATGAATTCGTAGGTATTTTTTTTCTTTTCTCTTATAACATTTCAGATCCGAGTCTATTCATTACTTTAGAAACAAACCGAAAATGTTACGTAACGGAGATGGGCACAGACCGGCCTGAACATCCCATACTACTTAAGCTAGCCGTGACCGAATCTGACCCTCAACTTCGCAGCCTAAAACTTTTTAACCCATACTGCAAACTCGAGTTGTTCTGACCCGTACTAAATTCAATATCATTAAGACTGAGGTTTTAGCTTCTAAAACATACTCTTATATATATATATATATATATAAGTTTTGGGCCACGACCTATTGCCAAAAGATAACATATACATATTTTGCTAACCGGATTCTTCACAAAAGCCAATACATACAACACTACTTTGGTATTCTAACTACTGCGGATTATCCGGATTATTCGAGTTGGTTTCTGCGACACAATTTACTCGATAAAACTTTAAAAACTCTATCTTATGAGCATGACCTTTATCTAGTTTAATCCATACGTAAAATAGACATACAAGTTAGCATGACATATTCATCTTTATGTTTTTGATATTTATTTCCGATTTATATTTTAAACTGTTCTGTACATTTATGTTGTTGATGAAAAAACTAAAAACTAATGATCAAACTTATGATTAAAAGTTTATTATTTTTAAAAAATTTGTAGTCGCATAATCAAAATTTTGATAAATATATATATATGAATTCCAAATGCTAAGTGTGTATAAATAAAAGTTAGTTTGTTACATAATTTAACTGGTTGACTCAAACATTCGATAGTGTTTAGGGGTGATAGTTCAACTTCTAGATGCTCATACGATTTTTTTCTAGATTACTATACGTTTGTGCATATACTCTAGTGATTAACAAAAGTTTTGTACACTTTTAACAGCACGGAAGTTTTTCTTAATTTTTTTTTCATATAAGTGCTAATTTCAAGAAAAAAACTGGTGATATTCAATGATTAATGGACCCTGGAAACTGGAAGTGCAAAAACGCATTGATTATAGTATTTATAAAACTCTGCAGATTATGCAGAGAGAGCAGGAACAGAGGTTTGGTTTCGTTGCGTGAGCTGTTTCCCTTTCACATGGTCTCACTTCCTCTTTAATTCTCTCTTCTTCTACCTCTGGACTCTCTCTCTCTCTCTCTCTCTCTCTCTCTCTCTCTTTCTCTAGCTATGCTGTTTCTTCCTCGGAAGCCATGAAAATAGGATTAGTTTCACGGATCTTCTTCTTCTTCTTCTCTTGCCTTGTTCTTGTCTCTTCAGGTTTAAACTCTGATGGAGTTCTCTTGATGACTTTCAAATACTCTGTTCTTCTTGATCCTCTGTCTTTGTTGCAGTCATGGAATTACGACCACGACAATCCCTGTTCGTGGCGAGGCGTGTTGTGTAATAGCGATTCAAGAGTTGTGACTTTGTCTCTCCCAAACTCTAAGCTCGTTGGTTCGATTCCTTCCGATCTGGGTTTCCTCCAATACCTCCAAAGTTTCGATCTTTCCAACAATTCGATCAATGGGTCATTACCAGTTGAGTTTTTCGCCGCCGGTGAGCTTCGGTTTTTAGACCTCTCAAATAACTTGATATCCGGCGAGATCCCTGCGACGGTCGGCGATATGCACAAACTCCAGACGTTAAATCTCTCTGATAACATCTTATCGGGAAAATTACCCGCCAACTTGGCGTCTCTTGGAAGCTTGACGGATGTTTCTCTGAAGAACAACTACTTTTCCGGCGAACTTCCCGGCGGGTGGAGATCCGTTCAGTTTCTAGACCTCTCTTCGAATCTGATCAATGGTTCATTACCACCGGATTTCTCCGGCAACAATCTCCGATACCTTAATGTCTCGTATAACCAGATCTCCGGTGAGATTCCTCCTGATCTCGGTGCTGGTTTCCCTGGTAACACCACCGTGGATTTCTCCTTCAACAATCTAACCGGTTCAATCCCAGATTCTCCGGTTTTCCTTAACCAGAACTCAATTTCTTTTTCCGGAAACCCGGGTTTATGCGGAGCTCCGACCCGAAACCCATGTCCCATTCCTTCCTCCCCAGCCACCGTCTCCGGCGCCGCCACGCCGACGTCTACGCCTGCACTCGCAGCTATACCGAAAACAATCGGTTCAAACTCAGAAACCGACCCGGACGGACCGGAAAACAAGAACTCAAATCCAAGAACCGGGTTAAGACCCGGCGTTATAATCGGAATCGTAGTCGGAGATATCGCCGGAATGGGAATCCTCGCGCTCATCTTCTTCTACCTCTACAGATACAAGAAGAACAAAAGCGTGGAGAAGAACACACAAAGTTTAGAAGCAAACGAAATCAAAGACACAACTTCATTATCACCATCATCATCAACAACTACTTCTTCTTCCTCTCCAGAACAATCCAATAGATTCGCCAAATGGTCATGCCTCCGTAAGAATCAAGAAACCGATGAAACGGAAGAAGAGGAAGAAGAAGAAGAACGTCAAGGGCCAGGAGAGAACAACAAGAAAGGAACTTTGGTAACCATTGATGGAGGAGAGAAGGAGCTTGAAGTAGAAACTCTGCTCAAGGCTTCTGCTTACATTTTAGGAGCCACCGGTTCGAGTATAATGTACAAGACGGTTCTCGAGGACGGTACGGTTCTCGCGGTTCGTCGGCTAGGTGAGAACGGTTTGAGTCAACAACGCCGGTTTAAGGATTTTGAGGCACATGTTCGAGCTATTGGCAAGTTGGTTCACCCGAATTTGGTCCGTCTCCGTGGATTCTATTGGGGTAACGACGAAAAATTGGTCATTTACGATTTTGTCCCTAATGGCAGCCTCGTCAACGCCCGTTACAGTGAGTCAACATCATCTTTCCAATCACTTTCTCTCGTTTTATGATAAGGCGCACTCTAACAGAAATGATCAAGGTTTTGCTATAATACGTAGATACATAGGTTGGTGGTAGTTAGATACTTAGATCTGTTATGATAAAGTCAACGTCGGGTCAAATTTTTCTTGCACATATTTGCTGAATTTGATTGCGATTGGACAGGGAAAGGAGGGTCGTCGCCGTGCCATTTACCGTGGGAGACTCGGCTCAAGATAGCTAAAGGTTTGGCTCGTGGGCTTGCTTACCTCCACGAGAAGAAACACGTGCACGGTAACTTAAAACCTAGTAACATACTTTTGGGCCAAGACATGGAGCCTAAGATTGGTGATTTTGGGCTCGAAAGGCTTCTTGCTGGCGATACAAGCTATAACCGAGCTAGTGGGTCCTCTCGGATTTTCAGTAGCAAGCGATCAGCAACAACGTCCTTGCGTGAATTCGGATCAATCGGGCCTACACCGAGCCCGAGTCCAAGCTCGATTGGGCCTATATCTCCTTATTGCGCACCCGAGTCGCTCCGTAACCTCAAACCAAATCCGAAATGGGACGTGTTTGGGTTCGGAGTGATCCTCCTCGAGCTTCTCACAGGGAAAATCGTGTCCATAGACGAAGTTGGGATCGGAAATGGGCTAACGGTAGAAGACGGAAACCGAGCACTGATAATGGCTGATGTGGCGATCCGATCCGAATTGGAGGGAAAAGAGGACTTTTTACTTGGTCTTTTCAAATTGGGATATAGTTGTGCATCTCAAGCTCCACAAAAGAGACCGACTATGAAGGAGGCTTTAGTAGTCTTTGACAGATTCCCTATTAGCTCTTCGGCTAAGTCTCCATCGTACCTTTACGGACACTATTAATGTTTGATCTTACACTAACTTTGTAAGCCTCTTTACGAGGCTGAAGTATATACACATGAAGCAACTCGTTCTTGTTATTTGTTCACTTGATTTTTTTGTGTGTGTTTTACATGATTTTTAGGATATTACCAAAGTGTGGTTTAATTTTAGTTTTTTTTTTAACTTATAGTATGTGTTGGTAGACATATTCGTTATGAATTTGCAAAACTTAGCCTAATGATTTGTACTAATGTTGTCATTCTATCATAACTTGTGTTTAACCGGTTCGAATGAGAGATTGTAAACTGGATATGATTCGATACTAAAAATTTCAACAAAAATATATCAAATGTTAGTTCCACACTAATCATATTTGATATGTTCGATTCGCTTAGTTTGCATCAGTTATTTTATTATTACCTCTCAAACACCTAGAATATTCGTCATGAATTTGCGTTATCGGTAACAAATTTTTCTATACTTAACTTGCTCATACCTAAATCTCGATCGGTTATATGCGAAGGATAAAAAAGCACATACCTGTTTTAGAGAATGAGACATATCTGTATTTGATCATACGTTCTTAACATTTAAAAAAAAAAATGTTTTTCGAATGTTTGGATATGAACAAAATTCTACTGCATTCAGTTCTGTATTCTGAACTCTGAACTGCTTAGTAAAACAAACCCGATACCAAACCGGTAAATTGATCCATATGATTTGAACCGGTTTGAAGAATGTAGATTTGTTTAACCGGATATGTTCTGACTCCAAAAATTCCCAATCCGAATCTACCCATCTCCGTCTCCTCCGTCGCAGTTTCAACATCCAGAGACAGTGAGTGTGAGAGAGAGAGAGTTCGAAGTTGGTGCATCCATGGAACCCGAAACTACTGGTGGTGTTTCAGCAGCAGCAGCAGCCACCGATGATGTCCAATCTAACGGCTCTTCGTCTCCCGCGGACGCCGTTTCACGGTTGATCCACGCCGTGGAGCAGCGGCAACAGCATCTTCTCGATAAGACGGTTCCTCACGTTCTCTATCGATGGATCGCTTGCCTCTGTGTCGTACTCATCTACTTCGTGCGCGTCTTCTTGGTTGAAGGCTTCTACATCATCACCTACGCCATCGGAATCTACCTTTTGAACCTCATCATCGCTTTTCTCTCCCCTCAAGAAGATCCCGAGTCTTCTCTCACCGGTGGGACTCTTCCTACTCGTAGATCCGATGAGTATCGACCGTTTGTTCGCCGTCTCCCTGAATTCAAGTTCTGGTTCGTGCCTTTTCCTCTTTCTTCGATTTTCCCACAGTTTTTTTTTGCAATTGATTGAATTGTTAGATCTGATCGTGCCGTATCTAGATGAAGAATTTAGGGTTTTAGTAGCAAAATTGGGCATAGCCTTATTGGTTTGATCGCAGATGAATTGTGACTAAATCTTTAAAATCAGTGTAGAGGATGATGAATTGCTTGTTGATTATTCTGTAGAGGACTACATTTGCAGTAAGAAAGTAACGTTGTATGTAGAACCAAATATTAGATAACATCGAAAGAGAAATCGACAAGATTCACTTCCTGACGCCTATAAATGCTTGAGTTTATCAATCTAAGAGTGTCCTGAAGTATTGATTCTATTGATCTTAGATAATGCGTAGCGTTATTGGTTTGATTGCAGATGAATTGTGACTTAATCGTTAGAATCACTGTAGAGGATGATGAAATGCATGTTGAGATGCTCGATTATTCTGTAGAGGACTACATTTGCAGTAAGAAAGAAACATTGTATTTAGAACCAAATATTAGAGAAGATCTAAAGAGAAATTGACAAGAATCACCTCGGGAAGCCAGTGATTGATTTTTAGGTTTATCAATCTAAGAGTGTCATGAAGCATTGATTCTATTGAACTTAGATGATGCGTAGCATTATTGGTTTGATTGTAGATGAATTGTGACTGAATCTTTAAAATCACTGTAGAGGATGATGAATTGCTTGTTGAAATGCTCGATTATTCTGTAAAGAAACTACATTTGCAGTAAGAAAGTAAACCACATTTGAAGTAAGATGTCATTTTGGATTCTATTGATCTTAGACAATGTTGTTTTCTTGATGGTTGAATAAAGATGTCATCTTTGGGTTCTGTTCACTGCTTGATTGATGCATTTTCTATAAGTTGAATTTCCTGTGTGTTTATTCCACTAGGTTATCGATCATCAGGGCATTTGCCATCGGTTTTACGATGACGTTCTTCGATGTATTTGATGTACCCTGTTTTCTGGCCAATACTTCTTTTCTACTGGGTGATGCTTTTTATCCTCACAATGAGGAAACAGATACAACATATGATCAAATACAGATATGTCCCTTTCTCTTTCGGGAAACAGGTATGTGCTTCTTTTTTAACTATCCTTTGCATATAAACCGATATAGATTCATGTCATGAGCAAGTTAAGTAATAGCTTTCTAACTTCATCCTCGGGTTGCTTCTTCTAGCAGAAATATGGAAAGAAACCTGCTCCAACAGAGAGCAGTGAATGATCAAAATCCGACGAAGTAACCGTTCAGGTCAGCGATTTTTAAAACCCTCTGAGAAAGTAACAGTTCTTTTAGAGGTCGGTCTTTTATTTGCTTTTGATCGCCCGAAGCTTTTGTGAAGGATGAAATAGACAGATTTTGCTCTTTTTATCATCCTGACTGTTTTACTGGTTTTCACCTGAACACCAATGTATCTTATTATTACATTGTTTTTGTCAATGAGAATAATGTTTTATATACTTGATTCTTCCGTAATCATCATGAAATCGTAATCAAGGTTCGATGAACATTTTGCTTTGCTCTATAAGTTTACGACTTTTTGGTTTTTATAAATCGGATCGGAGCTTATAACAGACTGTAACGAATATTATGTATCTTTCCAACTTCCATCTGAGTGGGCTTTGGCTTATGTGGGCTGTACCACACTATAGTGGGTATTTTGTAAAAACAATGGTACTACCTTGAAATCAATACAATAAATGTGAAACTTGTGTTAACGACTGGTAATGTATAACTTCATATTATACTCTATTTTAGTATAATTCTAAAATATAGTTGTGTTTTACTCTAATTTTATTTCATTTTTATTCTAAAATGGAACTCTATTTTTTTTTTCTATATGAGAAACTCCATTTTTTATTTTATTTTAGAGAGAAATATAAGAGTGGAATTGAAGATAATTTTACTTCAAACTCTATATTTTAAAATGAAATTTGGAGTGGGGTTGGAGATGATAAAATATTATAGTCAGAACAAGAGATATAAGAACAAATGACACAAAAGTTGAAGAGTGAACATAATAATGCGTTCATACTTAATAAACTCAGGTCTATAATATTGTGTCCCTAATATTATCTCATTCAAGGCTTAGAACTTAACAATCTCATTTGTTTTTTTCTCATTTTTATTTACAATCTAAATATTCTGGTGATGAAAACAATCTATTTTCTTTCTAATGTTTTGGCTCTACAAACCCATTTCATTAAACATTTTATTTTTTTAATAACCAATAGGTGATACAAATTTTTATTACCTAACTAATTTCTTCTTTCTAATAACAATAGGTGATTCAGATTTTGATTACCTAACTAAGAAATTATTTATGATATCATTAGATAATTTTTCTTTGAAATGTAAGTCATCTCTAACCTGAATCTACATAACAATTTCTCAATATATGGAAACCACTAATCTATTAGACTATTATTACTGGATTAACTAAACATTTGACCTTACTAAAAGGAAATATGGAATAAAAGTCCTATGAAAAAAACTGCAAATGTAGATATTTTAACTAGTTAACTAATGAAAACTCTTATGGAAACAACAGTTTTATATGTAAATATTTCATTAAATCACCATCGATCAAAAAGTTTTAAAATTAAATAGGTATATGATTTTAGGTGAACTTTTTCCATCATGCTGTCACATCAGCATCTGAATGGAGGACACATGTCCTTTCAAATAATTAATAAATCATAAAATTTAAAATAAAAAATTAAAAACTAATTAATACCACTACTTCTAACTTAACTATTCTATTTAATATTTATTTCATATGTATTTATGTTCATAACTATTATTAAGGCTTTTCACATTCCTAACAAAAATAAATAAACAACATTTCTAACTTTTTATATTTTTAACTTTTTGGTATTCGTCTAAAACTTTTTAATAATTTTTTATATTAACTTAATACTTTTCTTCCGGCTTATCCTCATCATAAACACTTTTTTCGAAGCTTATTGTATGAAAAAATGTAAAGATGTAGTGTTATCTTCATTCAAAGATTTGACGGTTTTTATGGGTCAAATATGATATTATTATAGCTGCATTTTATTGTGAAACATAAAGTATGGGGTGGTTCTTGCAGAATCAAGGCAATTGTAGAACATTAAAAATTGGAGGTAATTATATGTTTTCAAACAATTCAACCAAAAAAATATGATTTTTATCTACGTCTTTTTTACTTATAATATGTTTATGATTTCTAGAATAGTAGAATAATTTTCCTAATTACCATATTTCAAATCCTTAAAAAAGTTGTTTGTTTTTTAAAGAATTTATTTTTTAAAAATCGAATACTAAACAATCAAACAAATTATCATATTCTTATAATTAACTATATATATATCAATACAAACATACTTTTAAAAATATTATGTGAAACAAAAACTGCGCCTATGCGCGGATACAAGTTTAAGTTTAGTATGAGATGAAATGTTAAGAAATAGAGAGAAGGAACTTTCGGCGAGAGAAAAGAAACACGTTTCTCGTAGTCATAAACCAGTCTGAAGGGTTTCGTCAGCTTTCCGTCATTGACTTTGAGTGTCTCTTCAGTCAAGTTTTGTGTGTACTTTGGTTTTCTTTTTCTTGCCGGCTCTCACAACTTCTTTATTTTAACTTGGATACAACTTTATTATATTTCCAACTTACTTTATTAATAACGAAACGACAATAATATTTACTAATTTTTTCTTCATGTGATTGATATTAATTTGAAAAATATTATGTCATAGAAGCGACCAACTCCTTTTTTTCAGACAATCTTTTTTGCCTGAAGTAAAATGAAGAACCTAGAAAACTAAAGCCAAGCAAGGAAAGTACAAAAATCCAAAAATGGATTTCGCTAGAAAAATTACAAGAGATTTACCTCTGTTGCAACTTGCATCTACTAAAACATTTTAGAAACTAATTTTTGGTCCAAATCTAAACCATAACGTTGGACTGGCGGGGTACAAATTTTTCACAACTAATATTTATTGTACAGAAAAACGAAAAATCAATAATAAGAAATTACTCTAATGTCATCGTAGATATTGTATAGACTTGTAAGTTAAATAAATATCTAATGAGCATTAGTGTATGTGGTTTTAAGTGTTTTCTACAACCACCAACCTAAACCTAAAAGCATCATATAATTCATAAGTGAAGAAGCAAGGAAATGGACGTAAAGAAGGAAAACTAATGAATAAAATAACAAAAAGGATGCTGACAAAAAAGTCAACTCCACCAAAGCTGGCAAAGACAAAACCTTCTGCGATTAAGTTAAAATTTGGGTCCCACTTCTCAATCAGATCTTACGGCTGACGACCAAAGTTTGACCCGATGCTTCAACTGCCCCTCCATGATTAAAAATGTTTTTTTTAAGATTGATAAACAATTATTAATCTACATTTTCTGTTTTGTAAACTTTTCATATACTGAAATCAGGTTAAACTAATCAATTCATAGTAATTTTAAGATATATTGAGTTTTATTAAGATTTTAAAATTGACTAAAAACACTACACGAAATAAACAAAATACTACCCAAAAAAATTAAAAATAGAATATATTAATACATAAAATTAAACTGAACAACATACATCAGAATAATTGGAAAAAAATTATAAGCATCAAATATTTATAAATTTTAACTAGCTAAACGAAAAATCAAAACAAGTTATTTACAATCGACTAATAAAATATATAATTCATTATAAAAAAGTTTTTGAAACGCATTTTCGTTTTTATTTATTCACTTTTATATATTGAGAATGTTGTATCGGCACTCTATAAATATTTTTTCTCGCACAAGTTTAGAAGTAATCATAAATTTTGTTTTATAGTAATAAAGATCAAAACTATGACTACTGTTGTAACAAACGCATCTTATTGATTTAAAAAAAAAACAAACAAACGCATCTTATTACTAAAACCAATAATTTTGTACAAAATTTGACTTTTTAATTCACCAAAAAAGGAAATTGACTCTTAACAGTAAAGAAATTGACTCTATTTATGAACATGGGAAAAGTCTAACGTGACACATTAGTCAGTCACCTAAACCAATTTTATTTGTTTTTTCTTCTTCTTACTTAGTCCCCTCAAATCTCAAAAAGTCCACAATCTCTCTCTTTCTCGCTCTCTCTTCATCTTCTAGAGAGAGATTTTATGGCGGTGGAGCTCATGACTCGAAACTACATCTCCGGCGTCGGAGCCGATAGCTTCGCCGTTCAAGAAGCTGCAGCTTCAGGGCTCAAAAGTATGGAGAATTTCATCGGTTTGATGTCTCGTGAAAGCTGTAATAACTCCGATCAACCATCTTCTTCTTCCGCCGCCGTTGCCGCCGATCTGGAATCAGCTCGTAACACGACGGCTGACGTGGCGGTTTCGAAGTTCAAAAGAGTCATATCTCTCTTAGATCGGACTCGTACCGGACACGCCCGGTTTAGACGCGCTCCGGTTATTTCTCCAATTCAAGAAATTAAACCGACGCCGTTTCAAGCTCCGCCGCAGATCCGTAAAGGTTCGTTTTCTTCATCGATCAAAACGATCGATTTCTCTTCTCTCTCCTCCGTAACGACGGAATCAGATCACAAGAAGCATCTTCATCGTCCCTCCGAAACGGCGCCGTTTGAGACTCAAAGCCTCTCAACTTCTTCTTTGTCCAAATCAACAAAGAGAAAATGTAATTCAGAGAATCTTATCGCCGGAAAATGCGTCTCTGCTTCTTCCTCCGGTCGTTGTCATTGCTCCAAGAAAAGGTATTAGATTTTTTAGATTCGATCGAATTTTTTAATTAGATTTGGTTTTTAGATTCGACGACCCAAGAATGAATAAAAAAATTAAACCTTTGAAGTAGATTTGGTATTAGATTTGATCTTAATTGTTTTTCTGTTACAGGAAGATTAAACAGAAGAGAGTAATTAGGGTTCCGGCGATCAGTGCTAAAATGTCCGATGTTCCTCCAGACGATTACTCATGGAGAAAATACGGACAAAAACCAATCAAAGGATCTCCACATCCCAGGTAATAAAAATTGATTTTTTTTTAAATGATTCTGAATCTTGATGTGTGACTCTGTTTCTTGAATTTGAAAAAAACAGAGGATATTACAAGTGCAGTAGCGTAAGAGGTTGTCCAGCTCGTAAACACGTGGAGAGAGCAGCAGATGATTCCTCGATGTTAATCGTTACTTATGAAGGAGATCATAATCATTCTCTCTCTGCCGCTGATCTTGCCGGCGCCGCCGTAGCTGATCTCATTTTGGAATCGTCTTGAAGAAAATCTTAAGACTCAAAATTATATAAAAAATTAGAGATCCTAGCGAAGTACTTTTGTTTTTTTTTTAAAGTTTAAACGACTGAAACTATGAATCATGTAATCAAACCTTTTGCGGAAGATATAAATTTAGCTATATTAAAAGTTGATACTTTATATAATTTTATTTGAAATTACTTTGGTTTTGGGTTAACCTGATTTTCATGTTGACATATCGCAATTTGAATGGCCATTTGCAATTTAAAGGTTTTTATTTTTGGTCATTAGGAAAATGAGAATGCTTGGGGTCGAATCGAAAAGTAAGGGAAAGGAGATGGGACATGTGAATGGTCAAAGGATTAGAGATTTGGGGACCAAAGATGTCGTGTTTGACCATAGCTTCTAGTTCTACGACAAAAAAAAAAGTGCTTCTCTAGTTCTCTTTTAACTTCATTTTGTTTTTGTTAACCCTTTTCAGCTTATATTAATCAAGTTCTAAAATCTGAAAAATTAAGATATAAACACATATACAAAAATGGATTTAATTCATATCAAAGCAGCACAAAATTGAAAATCATGATTAACGTATGAACTCCAAAATATAAGACATGTTATGTAATTATGTAGAATACTTATAAGTAATAATATATAATATGAGTAGTAAAACTTGTATTTATAGGTCGGATAGTAATTCAAATATGAAATAGATAGTTATAAACGTTGACATCGAATATCTAATTTTTACATGTAAATAGTAAATTTTAATAAATACATCTTACTTATATATTAGACATTTTTGGTCTAATTTTTTGAGTTGAGATTTGGATTGATATCCTAACAATTTCTTCCTCAAGCCAAGAATTACACAAACTTATTTTGTATCGCCCAACCTAATCCTTCGCGTACTGTTAGGAATTTCGACACAAAGTACCGATACCCCAATCGCAAAGTCACCTTGAGGGCTCTCTCTCACACCTAATACACAGCTCACACTTTTCTAGATCCATTTTTTCCAAAACTTCGCTCTAATACCAATTGTTGGTTTTTCAAGTCCATGTCCAACTTCCTATTAGTATGATATTGTCTGTTTTGGATCCGAGTGGTAAAGCCCGCAAGGATTTGTTTTTGGACTCCTTCCCAAAAAGCATCATACTAATATGTTGGACATCTTGCTTATATACTAGACACTCTTGGTCTAATCTTCCGATGTGGAACTTGCATTGATATCCCAACATCCTCCATTCATTCTAACAAAAAGTAGTGTTTATTCTGCGTTTTTTTTAACACAACTCTATGAGATTTTTTGTCATTAACACAACTCTGATAAACATTATTAAAAAGAAAATACGGAACATTATATAAATTTGTTCAAAATTTTGTATGAAATACGAAAGGATGATAGATTTTTTGTTAGATAAAATAATCTTAATACGATACAAGTATACTATATAACAATGCTTACAATTTCTTTAAAACATAGGAGAAATCTCGATTGCCCGTTTAGATTTCCATCCAAATTATTTTTTTTATATTATTATATTTTTCTGCAAAAGATAAGGAAAAAAAGAAAGTGGCAGAAGAGAAGTTGTCGTGTTCATGTATTCGAAGTTCGAACATGTGAATTAGTTGGAGTTTTGTGTAGGACGAAACAAATTGAATTGGACCTTTGAGACACTTACGTGTCATTTTGTTCCACTTATTAGTCTCTCTTTTAGGTCATTTTTTTTTACCCTTCGTCTCTTCTGAAGGAAGTGTATTAGACTAAACATTTGATGATTTACGTTTTAATAAGATTTTTGATGATTTTGATGATTTTAAAAAACATAGAGGGTTTTTTAAATATTTCGAGACTAGGGTTTAGGACCAAATTTTATCTTAAATATTAAAAACACTTAAAATAATTCAATTCAAATAAAATTTGGTTAACTTTTTGCAAAAATTGTTTAATTTTGACAAATAAAATTAAATATTTTAAGATATTTGATGTCTTTTGGTTATTTTTGTTTAAAGAGAATTAGTATATTAATTCTATTTGTATTTGTAATCGTAATTTTAGATGTTGTAGTTATTTCAAATTTCTTTTGTTGTTTTTGTTGAAGTATTTGAAGTATAAAAATACACAATATTTTGGATATATAATTGTATTTGGGTATTCATTCGAGTTTCATTTTGGTTTCGGTTTAGTTCAAGTACCCAAAATATTTTATATGATAAACCATTCGGATATATTTATGAAAATTTAGTTCAATTTAGTACTTTCTAATTCGTTTTGGTTTGGTGTTTTTATTCCATATACTTTGCCCAGACCTAAATGCAGCATGGCTTAAAGTTGTTCATATATTGAAAATTTAAGACTCGAGTCTCTTAATTTGAAACATTCATATGTAACTAAACATTGATATATACAAATCTATAAACAAAAGATATATGAACGAAGTGGAGAAAATTATTTGATGATTAAACGGCCAAGTTATTCTTAAAATGTTGTTTTTATGTACATATACACGTATTTACAATGTTGAATGCACCGTTTACACTTGTCATAATCAATAACTGGAACTAAACCAGTACTCTAATGAGAAACAATCATATTTATATCCAATGAAAATATATTCTGTGTTAATTTCAAAAGCATTTAACAAAAAAAAATTAAAAAGCTTGTAAGATCCACTCTTGTATGACCATTTTATTTTCTCTATTTATTTATCCTCTTTTTTTTTTTTTGCAAAACTGTAAATATTCATTACTGAAATAGGAGCTTTACAAATAGCAAAGATCAGCTGTTTGTTATCATGGCAAAAAATAATAAAAAAAACATGATAACAAAGGTTACGTGTGGGTACAAAGTCAACACTTAGTCAAGCCAAAGTTGCATAAGGTCACGAAAGTAGCTCATGTGTCTTCTAGCCGATATTGTATTCCTGATCTGACGGTCTATGTCCTTAAGAATAAGCTGCGGACTTCTAGCGGTGGCGGTGATTACTCTGTTGTTTCGCTCAATCCAAATGAAATACAGAACAGAATGGGTGACCATTTTACGAAGAGTGGTGGGGGCTGAGTCTGATCGCAGTTTTACCCAAGCAAGAAGAGCAGTCCAAGATTGGAAAAAGAAATGCGTGCAACCAATCTTTGACAACACCAAATTTCCATACTGAAAGAGCAATCAAGGAACAAGTGCTCACGAGTTTCATTCATGCCGGAGCAAAGACAACAAGAAGTCTGAGAGGATAAACCCCAAGAAGCTAGTCTCATCATGGTTGGGAGTCTTTTACGCTGGGCAGTCCACATGAAGAAAGCTTGCTTCGGAATGGCTCCTTTGTACCAAACAAAGTTGTACCAAATTTTCTTATCCTCTCTCTGCCTGATTGCATTCCAAGTGAGCTTTGAGGAGAAAACCGGAGATGATGCACCATCTACTTCCCACGAGAAGGAGTCCTCAATGGAAGAGTGATATGGGACGTCAATGGTAGTGAGATATGAATGCAAAATCATTGTCTCATCAGATCTGGGAGCTGCAATCTTCTACCCCTGAGCATCGCAGGCATCAGCAACAAGAGCATTGAGAGGGATTCTCAAATTTCTCGGGCTACTGTTTCCTATTAGTGAAATAAGTGGACCAAGACTTGTCCAATTATCAAACCAGAATCTAGCTGTTTTCCCATTGCCAACATTACATTTCACAAATTTACACGCTAGATGTCTAAGCTTTAGCAGGGATTTTCAACTTCCTGAATCATTTGCATTTTCACTTGGAGCCCAGAAACTATCGTTACGAAGGTGGTGATACCTGTGCCAAGCGACCCAGAGAGACTTGCTTCTAGAGAAGAGAAGCCAAATTAGGCGAAGTGATACGAATTCCCAAAGAACGGCACACACTTGGTCGGTATCGGATGGATAGATCCTTGACTCCAGCTGGATCTCGGAGCAGATGCTAAAGCGTGAGAATAAATCCCAAAAATCCTTAGGCTCAAACTCGCGGAGAATAACTTGGAACAAAGGGGTGGAACAAAGAGAAAGAGATCGCCGGTAAAAAGATGTTAGAGCGTGGGAAATGGATTCCCGAAAATCCCTAAGCCCCGATTACTACTAACGGAAACTTAAACTTTGCAGGCGAAGGCTGCGTTAAATTCTATGGATTGAACTTGATAAACCGAAATGATTCAAGAGGCTAACCACCTAAGGAATCGAAAAGTTCAAAAAGAACAAAGGAGAAATCTCAGTTTTATTTGATAAGTGAATGGCGAAAATGAGAAGGGGTACAAGCCTTTATATAGCAGGCGGAGTAGTCCAAAAGACAAACTCGAAAATGACAGAAAAATTAATAAAGTCTTTGACTGAAATAAATAAGCTAAGGACTGACTCTTCGGCTGGCCTTTGACTGACTCTTGAATTGCCCGAAAAATGACTCTTGCGCTGCCGATCCATGAACCAGACCCCAAACAAACCTGGGTCGAGAGATGGATAATGGACTTAACCTCGTTAAAACCCCACCCGGTAAACCCATTGGGACAAACCCGGGTGTAAGGAAAAAGAGTATTAAGCCATCACCCAGACCGGATTAGTTACAGCCGGCGTTCATGAGCACGATCACAATCTTGGGTGATGCTGGGTCGCCTGGTCCGATCTTGATCCCATTAAGAACAGCCTGAACCGTCCCTGCCAGCTTCTTAGCTCTGGATCGCGTCATAGGTCCATCCGGTACGGCCAAATGTGCTTCCGGAACCTCGATTCCCTTGTCTGGGTCGTCCTCCGGGTCCATGATCGTATCATCCTCCCCCTCTTGAAAAAGACTTGTCCTCAAGTCTGGTCCATCTGCGACAAAGGGAATAAGGTCAGAAATGTTGAAGCTGGTACTGACTAAGTACTTACCTCGTAAATCAATCTTGTAGGCATTGTCATTGATCCGCTCAAGGACCGTAAAAGGACCATCCACACGAGGTAATAACTTGGACTTTCTTTCCTCCGGAAATCTGTCCTTCCTCAAGTAGACCCATACTAGATCGCCTGGTTTGAACACCTTTTGGCTCCGGCCCTTGTTAGTATGCTTCTTGTAAACCTCGGTCTTCCTTTCAATGTTCTGTTTGGCCTTCTCATGAATCTGCTTGACAAGTTCGGCCTTTTTCTTCCCATCCATACTTACACGCTCAGACAAAGGTAAATGCGTAAGATCAAGAGGAGTAAGAGGGTTAAAACCATAAACCATTTGAAACGGGGAGAACAATGTAGTAGAATGAACCGCATGGTTATAAGCAAATTCTACATGTGGTAGACAATCTTCCCACGTCCTAAGGTTCTTTTTAATAACAGAACGAAGTAGTGCGGACAAGGTTCTATTAACGACCTCGGTTTGGCCGTCGGTCTGTGGGTGGCAAGTGGTGGAAAAGCATAACTTAGTACCTAGTTTTGACCAAAGTGTTTTCCAAAAATAACTAAGGAATTTAACATCGCGGTCAGAAACTATAGTCCTAGGCATTCCGTGCAACCTAACCACTTCTCTAAAGAACAAGTCAGCCACATTAGACGCATCATCAGTCTTATGACAAGGTATAAAGTGCGCCATTTTTGAGAACCTATCGACCACAACAAAGACAGAATCCCGACCCGTCCTAGTTCTTGGCAATCCTAACACAAAATCCATAGAAATGTCCGTCCAAGGAGAGCTAGGAATAGGTAAGGGAGTGTACATACCTGGGGATTGGCTTTTAGATTTCGAATACTTACAGGTGATGCATCGGCCGCAAATTCTTTCCACATCTCTTTTCATATGCGGCCAGAAGAAATGATCCTGGACCACACTAAGAGTCTTGGCCACTCCAAAGTGTCCCATCAAACCGCCGCCATGAGCTTCCCTAACAAGCAGATCACGAAGGGAGACATTAGGTATACAAAGGCGGTTTTCATAAAACAAGAAGTCATCACTCCGAAAATATTTTCCAGAGGCAAATTTAGAACAGGATTGATAAACTTCCTGGAAATCTGGATCGGAGGTGTAGGCTTCTTTGATCATTTCAAAACCGAGGACCTTGGCGTCTAAGGTCGAGATCAGGGTGTATCTGCGGGACAAGGCGTCGGCCACAACGTTTTCCTTTCCCTGTTTGTACTGGATCACGTACGGAAACGTTTCAATAAACTCCACCCATCTGGCATGCCGCTTATTCAGTTTCTGCTGGCCCTTGAGGTGTTTAAGAGATTGATGATCCGTATGAATCACAAACTCCTTTGGCCAGAGGTAGTGTTGCCAGGTTTGGAGCGCACGGACCAAGGCATAAAGCTCCTTGTCGTAGGTGGGATAGTTCAAGGTCGCACCACCAAGCTTCTCACTGAAGTAGGCAATAGGTCGCTTCTCCTGCATTAGGACCGCACCAATACCTACACCAGAGGCATCGCACTCAATTTCAAAGGTTTTCATAAAATCAGGCAAAGAAAGGAGAGGTGCATGAGTTAGCCTGTTTTTAAGGAGTTGGAACGCCTCTTCTTGCGTCGTGCCCCATTTAAATCCAACGTCCTTTTTGATTACTTCGGTGAGAGGCGCTGCTATGGTACTGAAGTCCTTTACAAACCGTCGGTAGAAACCGGCCAGGCCATGAAAGCTTCGGACCTCTCCAACCGTCTTGGGACTGGGCCAGTCTTTGATCACCTTGATCTTCTCTTCGTCTACCTGGATCCCATTGGCACCTACAACAAAGCCTAGGAACACAACACTATCCGCGCAAAAAGTACACTTTTTCAAGTTCCCAAACAATTGCTCCTTCCTAAGCACTTCTAAGACTAACCGCAAATGCTCTAAGTGCTCGGCCAAGTTCTTGCTATAGACTAAGATATCATCAAAGTACACAACGACAAAAACGCCTATGAACATCCGCAATACATGGTTCATAAGTCTCATGAAAGTGCTAGGGGTGTTGGTTAAGCCAAACGGCATTACCAACCATTCATAAAGCCCATGCTTTGTCTTAAAGGCTGTTTTCCATTCGTCCCCCTCTTTCATCCTTATTTGGTGATAGCCACATTTCAAATCTATCTTAGAAGAAAGACAAGATCCGTGAAGTTCATCAAGCATATCATCCAAACGAGGAATGGGATGTCTGTATTTTACCGTGATATTGTTGATTGCACGACAATCAACACACATACGCCAAGTGCCGTCCTTCTTTGGCACAAGTAAGACCGGGACCGCGCAAGGACTCATACTCTCTCGTATATGTCCTTTCTCCATTCGCTCTCCGACCTGCCGCTGTAGTTCCATTGTTTCAACAGGGTTGGTTCGATACGCGGGTCGGTTTGGCAAGGACGCACCAGGAACAAAATCGATCTGATGTTCTATTCCGCGGATGGGAGGTAATCCACTTGGGCTTTCTTCTGGAAAGACATCCTTGTATTCCTACAAAAGAGGCAAAACGCTGCTCGGAAGATCCGGCTCACTGTTAGTAAGGCTAGCCAAAGCATTTCTAAACATTAACAAGACAAAGGATTGTCTCGTAAGCACAGCGTGCTTAAGTTCACTTGGCCTCACAAAAAGGGTTTCTTTTCTCACGGGTAAACTCTCTAAGGCCGTTTCTGGGGTTTTTCTCAGACTCTCAGATTTAGTGGAAGTGTTTAGATGGTCACTCAAAACGCTTTTTCCTTTGTGGCTTTGCTCGAGTTTGATCTGGTCTAGGTAGACCTCTTGCGGAGACAAAGGCGTTAGGGTGATCTTGCGGCCTTGGAGTTCGAACATGTGTTTGTTGGAGAAGCCATCATGAATGGCCTTGCGGTCATACTGCCAAGGTCGGCCCAAAAGGATATGACCAGCTTCCATTGGTAACACATCACACATGATCTCATCTTCGTACCGTCCGATAGATAATGGAACAGAGACCTGCTTGGTGACCTTCAGCTGCCTTTGGTTGTTTAGCCACCTGAGACTATAAGGCTGCGGGTGCTTGTGCGTCTCCAGGCCAAGTTTCTCCACTATTGTAGTGCTTGCCACGTTCGTAAAGCTGCCTCTATCGATGATTAGGCTGCAGACCTTACCCTTTACTAAGCACCGGGTATGAAATAGGTTCTCGCGCTGATCTTCCTCTTTTACGGGTTCTTGAGCTAGTAGGACTCTCCGGGCAACGAGCAATTCACCTTCTTCTGCTCGTTCCTCATCTTTCTCATCGTCATAAATCGGTCCAGTATCCTCTCCATCGGACACGATTTCACCTGACTCAAGAAGCAACATGGTTCGTTGGTTCGGACATTTATTAGCATAATGACCTTTACCTCGACACTTAAAGCATTCGATGTCGCGGTGTCTAGCCGTTGTAGCCTCGGCTTTTCTTTTGAAGTCGGGTGTAGAAGAGCTGGGTTTGGAATCCGATCTGGGCTTAGCGTTGGATCGAGATGGGTAGCTTGGCTTATCTGTAGGTCGTGAACTGGAACCATATGCAGGTCGGTTGGTGCCTTTGCGTTTCAGCTGTTGTTCCACTAGTACCGCCTTGTGGTACATCTCGCCAATGTCCCGATAGTCCTGCAGCTCCATACGGTCTTGTATATCACGGTTGAGGCCACTCAAGAACCGGGCCATTGTCGCATCCTCCGGTTCTACCGTATCGGCTTTTAGCATTAGCCGATCCATCTCTTGGTAATACTCCTCAACATTCTTGGATCCCTGGGTCAAACGTCTGAGTCGAGTGTGCAACTCCCGATGGTAGTGGCTTGGTACGAATCTGCGTCTCATCATTCGTGCCATCTCGTCCCAAGTTTCGACCGGTCGATCACCGTTCCTTCTCCGGTTGGTAACAACTTGGTCCCACCAGTCTACCGCGTACCCATGGAACTCGGTGGCGGCCAGGTTGATCTTCTTTCTTTCTGAGAAGTTCTGACAACCAAATAAAATGCTGATCTTCTTTCTCCACTCAAGGAACGCGTCTGGATCGGTTGTACCATAGAAAGATGGGACCCTTAGCTTCATGCCTCCAAGGTCATTGTCGTTTCGGGCTTGGACTGGTTCAGATTCGTATTGTCCCCGGCCTTTATCATTACGGTCTTGTCGAGCCTCGTCCCGGTTACGGTCGCGGGTTGGATCTGGGTTGTTTTGTTCATGACCGTGGTTCGGCAAATTGTTTTGACCACGTCTATCTTCTCGGCTGCGTCTGGGTCGTACCTGACTACCACCCGAGGTATGTCCGTCAGCGTAAAATGGGTTGTCTCCGACAAACTCATTCCGGTTATGATTTCTCTCCCTCCGGATTGGGTTCTCCTGGTCACTGCGATCAGCTCCTCTGTCCCGTCTAGGCTGATCCACTTCCAACCGTTCCATACGCTAGTTCATGTGATCCAGCAGCTGAGTAATCTAGTCCAGCCTATGGTTCATAGTGACTTTTCTCACTTCTTTTGACCGAATAGAGGATGGATAGTCGCTAGAAGACATATAATACCTCGCAAAACAAACAAACAAGTTAGCAAAAATTATCGCAAAGTGTTTCACTCGGTGTTTCACTCAACTCTCTTAAGGATCTCACAAACACTCAAGAGAATCTCCTCGGTTCTAAGAGAACTAAATCAAAAACTCGATGTAGATCTCTAAACCAATTCAGAATATCAAGCGATTATGAAGAAAATAGAAGATAGATAGAAAAGATTTTTGGTTTCCACAGATCTTTTTTTTTTTTAACTTTTTTTTTTTTTAAATAGATCTGGAATTTACAAAAGAAAGAAAGGATAAGACGGAATTTGAAAAGACAAAAAAAAATAGATAATACCGCTTTCTTTAAATGCGTGGCTCTGATACGACTTGATACGAATTCCCAAAGAACGGCACACACTTGGTCGGTATCGGATAGATAGATCCTTGACTCCAGCTGGATCTCGGAGCAGATGCTAAGGCGTGAGAATAAATCCCGAAAATCCTTAGGCCCAAACTCGCGGAGAATAACTTGGAACAAGGGGGTGGAACAAAGAGAAAGAGATCGCCGGTAAAAGGATGTTAGGGCGTGGGAAATGGATTCCCGAAAATCTCTAAGCCCCGATTACTACTAACGGAAACTTAAACTTTGCAGGCGAAGGCTGCGTCAAGTTCTATGGATTGAACTTGATAAACCGAAATGATTCAAGAGGCTAACCACCTAAGGAATCGAAAAGTTCAAAAAGAACAAAGGAGAAATCTCAGTTTTATTTGATAAGTGAATGGCGAAAATGAGAAGGGGTACAAGCCTTTATATAGCAGGAGGAGTAGTCCAAGAGACAAACTCGAAAATGACAGAAAAATTAATAAAGTCTTTGACTGAAATAAATAAGCTAAGGACTGACTCTTCGGCTGGCCTTTGACTGACTCTTGAATTGCCAAGCCGAAAAATGACTCTTGCGCTGCCGACCCATGAACCAGACCGCAAACAAACCTGGGTCGAGAGATGGGTAATGGACTTAATCTCGTTAAAACCCCACCCGGTAAACTAGGCCTGGGCTTAGAAACCGACCCGAGAGGATCCGAACCGACCCGACCTGAAAAACGCAGTTTGGTTCGGTTTCAGTTCCTTCACTTAAACCGAATGGTTCCAAATTTAATTTGCATCGGTTCTCGGTTCGTGTCGGGTTGGACCCGAGACCCATTCGGGGACCCGAAAACCCGAAATTAACAAGCTAATATAAGTTTTAGAGAATTAATTATGTATATAATGTTGTTTATGTAATTGTTATTACATAAGTATGTAATTATTGCCAATTTTGGATCGGATATTATCTAAAATGCTTCTTTCTCTCTCTCACTTTTCGACATTTCTTCAATTTTTTCCTTTAAATAGCAAAAAAAAAAACGCTGGAAGACCTAATTCGATTTCTCAGCTGCCGGTCACCACCTTCGACTTCGACACCTTCAAAGCGAATCCCAGAAACAGCTTCATCAAGAAATCAATCACAGGTATGGTTCATCGAGAACTCAATCACATCGACAATCATCATCTTTATCTTTTCGTTTTCATTTGAGGATTAGGGTTTGATTTGACCGAGTAGATATTATAAATGCAGATGGGTTCTTCATCGCCTCACCCAAGTGATTACGAACCTGAAGATGGAGGAGATGAATTCGAGACTACTGCTCCTGCACCTGCAACTGGAAAGCGGAAAGGAAATGCATCTGAAAGAAGCTCTCTTCCATCAAAGAAGAAGAAGAAAACCACGACCCCAAGGTCGGTAGTCTGGAAACACTACACGAGAACTGAACAGGATGAAGATAAGTGCAACTGCAATTACTGTGGCAAGGAAATGTGCTGCAAAACATCATCTGGGACTACAAGCTTGAATAAACATCTCCGCTGTTGCAAGGCATTCACACATGGAATGAGACCAACTCTCAATGCCAGCATACTTTAAATCAGGAAGGGGAGCAAGGGCAGTTGAAGCTATCGAAAGTTTCTGAAGCAGTTTTCCATGAAGCCTGTAACGAGATGTTGGTTTTGGGAGAATTGCCTCTAACATTCATAGAGAGTTTGGCTTTCAGACATTTCTGCGCAAGGCTTAACCTTCATCAGCCACATTCTAGAAGACAAGCAACTCGTGACATTGTGGAAATGTTTGTCAAGAGAAAAGCTGCGATGATGATGATTCTAAAGGGTACTAAGCAACGGCTATCCTTGACAACAGACATCTGGGTTGCTCCAACGACGGCTGCATCTTATATGGTGATCACTGCACACTACATTGATGCATTTTGGAAGCTGAGGAAGCTAATTATTGGGTTTAGGAATGTCACAGACCATAAGGGAAAGACTATATCTGCTGTTCTGATGGAGGTTTTGGCTGAGTGGGATATAAAGAGATTGTTCACCATCACGGTGGAAAATGCCACTGCTAATACATCAGCTTTGAGGAGATTCAAAGAGGCATTTACTCGGGCAGGAGGTGAGTTGGTTTTAGGAGGAGAGTTTATGCATCTTCGATGCTCTGCTCATATCATTAATCTAGTTGTGAAGGATGGTTTGTATGAAGTGGATAAGGTCGTGACTTCTATTCGGAATGCTGTGTCTTATGTAAGAGCATCAACAAACAGAGTGAAGGCATTTGATTCTAGAGTTGAGTCACGGAAGATGACAAGAGGAAGTTTAAGTCTGGACTGTAAGACAAGATGGAACTCAACGTACCTGATGCAATTGAGAGATTCTAAGTTCAAGACTACTTTCATCAAAATGGCTGAAGAAGACAAGTTGTATACTGACCATTTTCAAGAAAAGGTCAATGGGACTAAACGGATTGGGCCACCTACACCAGCTGATTGGGAGTCCGTGGCAAGGTTAGTGAGGTTTCTCATCATTTTTTACAAGTCTACTCTGGTGGTTTCTGCTTCTACTTCTGTTAATTCTTACAAGTGTTACAATGAGATTGTAACTATTGAAAGAAATCTCATTAAGCTGAGTACTGATACTGATGAAGCACTAAGGAAAAAAGCCACTGCTATGAGATATAAATTTGATAAGTATTGGGAAGGAACCAAGAAAATCAATAGGCTGTTGATAGTTGCGAGCATTTTGGATCCGAGAAACAAAATGAAGTTTGCGGATATGTGCTTTGATATGCTTTACGGTAAGGACAGCATGGAAGCTAAGGGACTTCATGATGCAGTCATAGAGGTTATGAAGAGGTTATTTGAAGAGTATAATTCTGCTATGGTCCCACCTGTGAATGCTACATCTTCTCAGTCTGTAGCATCTTCATCTCAGACTCAGAACCATTCTACACAAGAGTCTGAAGAGCAGGTTGAAGGCGATCTAGACTTAGAGGAAGAGCTCGGGTATGAAAGAATGGACTCTTTGTACAAAGAGATGGCAAGTGAAATCGGGTTTCAGGATGCAAGTAACGAGCTGGAGTTATATCTGAAGGAGAGAACAGAGAATCCGAAGACAACTATGGCCGGTGTAGAATATGATGTGTTAGGTTGGTGGCGTCTCAACACTCAGAAGTATCCAGTCTTATCTGAGATTGCAAGGGACGTTCTGGCAATGCAAGTTACTTCGGTTGCTTCTGAGTCTGCTTTCAGCACAAGTAACCGAATTTTAAATCCTTCTAGAAGTTGCTTAACACACTATATGATAGAAGTTTTAATGTGCACTGAGCAATGGATGAAGACTGATAGTCACTTGAATGAGAAGGGAGTTGTTATTACAAAAGAGCAATTGCTTGCTGAGATTGAAATGCAGGATAAACTACAGCGAGGTAAACCTTAGCTTCTAGTTTGTTTTTTATAGTTGTTTGTGCTTCTGGTTTTACGTTTTAACATTAGCTTCGTTAATTTATGTTAGAGTTCGACTTTGGTCGTGTAACTGAAGGCTGAATTCCTCATCTGCGATTAGGTATGTATGACACTATCCCCACTTATTTCTATCTTGTAATAGTCTTCTCAGTTTTGACCTTCCGAGTTTGTCAAGTTTTGACTGATGAGATTTGAGAACGTGTGATTTTTGCAGAACAAGGAGTAGGCGTAGCAGTAGACAACTTAGAGAAGGAGTGAAGGGGCTGAGAGTCTGAGAGCACACAATGAGACACTGAGTCTGGTTTTCTTTTTGGTTGTGTTCTTTGTGTTCATTTAGACTCTCTTACTTGCCTCTAAAGTGTTTTTTGGATTGCTTTTGGAACTTGGAAATGTGCTGCAAAACATTTTGTTGTCTAAGTCTACTCTTGTTTTGGAGTTAGAGTTATATAAGTTCTAAACTCTGCATATTGGTTTTGTTGTGCTTAAACACTTTCATTTGGAATGTAAGCTACAAAGTTTTTTGTTTTACTCTTTATATTTTGACATTTCAAGTACACTTTTTCGGGTTTTCGGGTCTAATCCGAACCCGATCGGACCCGAAAATTTTTTTGGTTCCTGTTCGGTTTTTTTTTGAAATTCAATAACCGACCCGAATCCGAAAAGAACCGACCCGAACCGAACCAAATTACACACTATAACCGAACTGGTCCAATTCCTCTAGACCCGAAAACCCTGAAACCCGAAAAATCAGACCCGACCCGAACCAAGGACCCGAAGGCCCAGGACTACGGTAAACCCATTGGGACAAACCCAGGTGTAAAGAAAAAGAGTATTAAGCCATCACCCGGACCGGATTAGTTACAGCCGGCGTTCATGAACACGGTCACAATCTTGGGTGATGCTAGGTCGCCTGGTCCGATCTTGATCCCATTAAGAACAGCCTGAACCGTCCCTGCCAGCTTCTTAGCTCTGGATCGCGTCATAGGTCCATCCGGTACAGCCAAATGTGCTTCCGGAACCTCGATTCCCTTGTCTGGGTCGTCCTCCGGGTCCATGATCGTATCAAGATGTGAGATATTGACACACTCAGCTTTCGGGTGATACTGGATGTACCCAGAGGCAAACCGGGATTGCAGTAGCCGAGTGAAGATCTCCATTGCAAGCACGAATAGGTAGGAAGACAACGGGTCTCCTTGCCGAAGTCCCTTAGAGCCCTTAAAAAATCCACTTGTCTGACCGTTGATTGAGACAGAATGACGGCGTTGTAATACATTCAGATATCCATCCCACAAACTTATCAGGGATATTTAGTCCTTTCAGTGCCGCCAAAATAAAGTCTCACCTTAGTGAATCGAATGCTTTACGAAGATCCACTTTCAACATTCCTTTAGGAGATATGTTCTTCCGATTATAGCCATTAACCAACTCCGTAGCAAGCAAAACATTTTCTGACAAGAGCCTACCTGGCATAAATGCTGATTGGCTGTACGAGATGACTTCCTCCAGCAAGGCTTTTAATCTCAGAGCAAGGAGCCTGATATAACTTTGTAGAGCGTGTTTAAACAAGAGATGGGCCTGAAATCAGAGGTACTCGCAGCATTGTGCACTTTCGGGATTAGAACTAAGGAAGTAGCATTCCATTGCTTCAATATTTTTCCAGATTTGAAGAATTCACCAACAGCATCAATGACCTCCGGACCTATAAGATTCCAACAACCAATAAAGAATTCCGAGGAAAATCCATCAGACCCGCAAGTTTTGTTTTTGGGCAGAGAGAAAAACGCCTTCTTTATTTCAAGATCAGAAAAGTCTTTCTCCCAGGTATGCTTTTTGCTCACGGAGCAGCTGAAATCCAAAAGATTTGAAATATCTTCTTGGAGGAACAATTGAGGACCAACGGTGCCACCCAAAAGCTCAGAGAAATAACTGACACAATGACTCTGGATATCCTGCTGAGAATAAAACCGAGTACCATCGGCATCTTCAAGGTAGTGAATATGGTTAATGGATGATCTAGATGCCATCATTCTATGAATGTAAGCAGACCCGCAGTCTCCTTCTTTAATCCATGTGATTCTGGCTTTCTGAAATAGGAATGCTTCTTCTGCACGCACCAGAATCTGCCATTTTCTGGTGGCCTCTAACTCATCTTCTGCATTACAAATCGGTGGGTCAGAAAGCAATCGCCTTTGACACTCCAAGACACTGTTATGGGCTTCCTCAGTCCTCTTCTCAAGATTAAAATAGTTTGCTCTAGCCAAAGATCTGATCGGGTTCTTTAGGGCCTTCAACTTATGAGAAACTCGATACATAGCAGATACTACTACATTCGTAGAAAACCACGTATTCCCCACTAAAGGCAGAAAATTGTCATTTTGAAGCAAGAAGTTATAGAATTTGAAAGGCTTCCTCCGACCAGACTGCTCCTTACTTAAGACAATGCCACAAGATGCATGATCAGAGAAATCTGGTTCACCAAAGATTCCATATGCAGAGGGGAACTGAATGTGCCACTGATCATTCACTAGAATTCTATCAATCTTTTTGGCAATAGGAGTAGACTTTCTCTTGTTCCACCAGGTGAAAGAGGAGCCTCTAAAAGTTAGATCGTCCAGATTTGCATCAAGGAGGAAATCTCGAAACTCTCGGGTAGGCCTGTCAACATTCAACCCCTGATTCACAGAGTGATCACTTGGATTCAGAGTCTGGTTGAAATCACCAATAACTGCCCACGCCTTTCCAGCAACAAGCTGATTGGAAGAAAGCAGAACTAACTCCTCCCAAAGCTCTTTTCTCTGCTCCTCCAAACTAGAAGCATATACAAAACAAACAACAAATTCATCCGCAATATCAGGAAGCTTGACTCCACATGCAACCATTTGCAGAGACTTAGATAAGATGTTAACCTGTACACTAGGGTGCCATTTAACCCAGATTTTTCCAAGATCCGAAAAAGCATAATTATCATAAAACTGCCAGCCAGGAAGGGTGTTACTGATAAGCTTCCTCTGCTTGTGATGCTTGACATGAGTCTCTAGTAAACTACCAAAAAGTGGTTGATGCTGCTTAACCCATTTTTTTCAAACCAGTACGATGACTATACTTATTAAAGCCACGTACATTCCAGCCAAAAAGGTTTATACACATAAATTAGTGTTTGGAGGGACCCTTGTCCCGAGCATTACGCCGTTCCTTTCGGGACAGCACTTTAATGAAGTCTTCCTCAGCCTCTTTCAGCTCCCCTTCCTCCTCCGATTCGCTAGAGTCCACGTCAGATGAATCTGGTTCAACCTCAGAGCAAATGAGCAGTGCTTTCTCTTTATGGTTGCCAGACGGAAGAATAACAGAAGAGTTAGCTGCAGCACTAGATTCACCTATCACAGATTGATTGAAGTAGCTCTCTTTTGCATCCTGCAACTTGCCTTTTAGTTTCTGATTTGAAGGAGGAAAATCTTTATTCCCCACATGTTTTTCCACGACAACATATTTAGCATTGGGAACAATGGCTAGAGCCTTTCCTTTAGATTTAGATAACTTAGCTGTAGGACGCGTGCATTTCTCAGATGCGTGACCTGAAGAGTTACACAACAGACAAGTAATCGGAGTTCTCTTGCATCGCTTAACACTGTGGCCAATCTCCTTGCAATGAGAGCAGACCGGAGGCATCCAAGGACTTGAGACAGCAACTCTCTGAACTTAACCCGATTGAAATTTAACGTTAACAGCTTCCAGGAGAGGCTTCCTTGGATCGATAATGGTGAAAACCTTGGCGACTTCCAAATTGGTTTTATTTGCTGTGGCAGGGTGCAGGAATTTTGGATCTCCGACCAAGCTAGCAATTCGCTCAAGACCTTCGTCGTTGAAGAATTGAAGGGGAACATTTCTAAGTTCAAGCCAAATCGGAGCTGACGTTAGCTCGGGCTTCATCGGAACAATTCCCGGTTCCCAGTCAGCGACAAACATTGTTTGGCCTTCGATACTCCACAGACGCTGATTTAGAACTCGGGCTCTTGTAGCAGCATTAGGGATCCGAAACAGAAAAGAGAACCCTTCCATTTTTGTGACAGAGATGTCTCGAAATTGTTTACTCCAGATGCCATTGACTATTGAGTGAACAATACCTTGAGAAGGAGGTTCGGAATAAAATTGGCCAATGATGAAGCTGACCCATGAACTACGGTTCTTTTCAATCACCGAATTTGGGATTTCCACACAGGATTCACCCGACGGCAGAGTAAAGCCCTTACCAGATTTTTTATCCTCTCTATACTTTTATTTTCTTGATCACAACTCGTATTTCATTGATCACTTAAGATCTCTCATAATTCACTTTTCATCAATAGTTAACTCTCCTGGTAATCTCTATCTCTTTTTTTGTTTCCACTTAATCTTTTTCAACATTTCAAATGTTTCTTTTTTTTTAAACGTCTGGACTTAACTATAAGACTAATGTAATCTGAATGTAATACATCAGTGAAAATATTCAGAACATAATAATGGAAGATATTATTGATTGTATCTATCAATTAAATGATGGATATCTAACCATTCTTTAGCATCATTCTCTGCAAGTCGCATGGTTGTTCTCCAAGGGATTTGTTTCTGTTGAAATAGCAGTGTATTACGGCTCTTCCAAATTCTCCAGAGAAGCCAAATCGCGTATTGATGTACTTTGTGAGGCATCAGATTATTTCTTTTAAGAATAGGTTCAATTCGTTCTTCAAAAGTAACTCCCATGCGGATAATGTTTCTGTTGGGAAACCCAGAAGCTCTCCAAATCTGTTGAACATAGTTGCATTCAAAGAAAAGATGATTTTCTGATTCCTCTGCTTGCAGGCATCTTGGACATTGAGACTGTCGTATAATATGAGGTTTCTTCAAATTGTCACTTATGGGTATTGCATTTGAAACCACTCTCCAGAGGAAGCAGCATTACCTGGTGGATGCGTTATTTGTTGTTGGTGTTGATGAGAAGCTAGCCAATATGCAGATTTGACTGTTTAGATTCCAGACTTGTTGTAATGCCATCCTAGTAAATCTTTTTATGAGCGTGAGTTGGCCCTTAATGATAATATTAAGTCCACATCTTCTTCCACCACTAACTCCCTTATTTCTTCTTCTTTCCATCCTGAACTTTCTGATAACATATTTTTTACCAGACAATGTGTCATAGTTGCATTTTTTGACCGAGGTGGACGTGGTGGATCTAATGGTAACCAAGGGTCACACCAAATGCTGATTACAGAGCCATCCCCAATAACAAAACGCATTCCTTTCTTCAGTAAATCTCTCCCTTGAAGAAGAGATTTCCAAATGTAAGAGCTTCTTCTGCAATCTCCTACAAGGAGAATAATTATATCTTGAAAATATCTGCTCTTTATTACTCGAGCCATTAGACAGTTTGGATTTTGTAGTATTCTCCAAACTTGTTTACCAAATAATGCAAGATTAAAGTGCTCGATGTCTCTAAATCCCAGCCCACCCTCTCGCTTTGGTAAGCTTAGTCTGCCCCAATTAAACCAGTGCATTCCTTTAATATCCTCTCCTTTGGCCCACCAGAATCTTGCGAGTATTCTGTTGATATCTTCACACAGACCTTTTGGAAGTTTGAAAACATTCATAGCATAAACCGGCATTGATGTAGCTACCGATTTTAAGAGAACTTCCTTTCCTCATTGCGACAGAAATTGCTTATTCCATTTATTCTTGTGTCCTCTCATTGACTTTGTCTAGGAGATATCTTCACACAGACCTTTTGGAAGTTTTGAAAACATTCATAGCATAAACCGGCATTGATGTAGCTACCGATTTTAAGAGAACTTCCTTTCCTCCTTGCGACAGAAATTGCTTATTCCATTAATTCTTGTGTCCTCTCATTGACTTTGTCTAGGAGATATTGAAACATTTCTGACTTCTTTTTCCCAAAATTTTCAGGAACTCCCAAATACTTCCCTCCTCCCCCATCATTGTGGATTCCTAACAATTTTCTCATCTGAGTCTTAGTTCATTTTTGGACTCTGCTTCCAAAAGTAATTGCAGACTTCCGCAGATTAACTGCTTGACCAGAGACTGTTTCATATAGATTCAAAACCTTCTTGATAGCTCGTCCGGATTGTGGATTTGCAAGAGAGAAAAATAATGAATCATCTGCAAAGAGTAGATGATTAATCGATGGACCATGATTGCTAACTTTGATGCATTGAATCTTTCTGTTTCTTGTCGTTTGTCATCAAATGAGATAACACTTCTGCACAGAAAATAAATAGATAAAAGGATAGTGGATCCCCTTGTCTTAATCTCATCTACGGTTGAATAAATCCTTTTGGTGACCCATTTATCTGTAATGCCCTTAAAAAATAAATAGATAAAAGGATAGTGGATCCCCTTGTCTTAAGCTCACAGATCTAATGCACAGCATAATAAAAGTGGTTTCATTGTTGAGCAAAACCGAATCCACTCTAATAAACGTAGAAGTTTGAGGCTCCTGAGGGTGTCCATATGGACTTTAACCTCAAATACTCTTAATGAATTTAAAAAATTCTATATACTCCCCTTTTATTATATATACTTCTCTCTATTTTTCACCTCCCTTTTTACTTTACCCTTTCCTTTATTTAAAGAAGGACTCCACTCCCTTTAAACCAAACCAATATCTCACCTCTCACCCATCCCATACCAATTAATTTTGGTTTTACTTTGAACCTACCCAGCCCAACCACCTAACAACAACTAATGTTAATGGGACCCACTCTCTTCTTCTTCTTTCTTTCTTCTTTGTACGTGAAACCAGAAAACCAAAATTGTACAGCTCCCTTGAAGCTTTGGTTTTTTTCCTTCGAAACTCTGGAAGCTTCGTCCCAGCGATCTTCAACCCTTGACAAATACATATCCTGCAGCATTTCTTCAGCTGATCTCGACGACCCAGAACGTGATTTGAAGGTAAATTCTTCTCTTTTCAACAAAAAAACGAGTTTATGCATTTAGGGTTTAGAAATTATGTTTGTGGTTTTTTTTTCGGTTAGTAAAATTATGTATACGTTTGTTCGGGCTTTACATTGGTTATTTAAGTATACTAGAGTACTAGAATACGTATGAATCTTCAGAAGCGTCGATCTGTAACCAGAAGCTTTTAGTACAACTGGTTTTCTTTAGACAACTGGTGCAACTAGTACTACTGGTGTACAACTATAAATATATTCTAACAGTTTTTATTTTTTCTTTTAACAGAACGATGAGTAACACTCGATGCACAATCATATTTTTGATTCGGGGGGATGTTATTCAAAGGACGGTGAATACATGAGGTGGAACTCAGAAGAGGTTGAAATTCATACTTTAGTGATTAAGACATCTATGGAAGAGATCACTTACAATGGGCTGGTTGATAAAATTTGCAAAAAGCTTATGGTAGATGGAGCTATGACGCAGCTTAGACTTAGCTACTTTCCACTGATATTGGATCCCAAGAAGCCATCATATGTTCGGAATGATGAAGATGTATTTGGTTATCTAATGCAAGTGAATAATAATCAGTGTAGAAGGGTTTTGCATGTGGAGCTCATCACAGATGTTGAGCAAAATGAGGGATTTGTGCAACCGTCAGAGCCACAACATGGTGATGATGTTAATGATGGTATGGATACTTTTTACAAAGGTGAACCATCAGAACCGCAGAAAGAAGATGTTGTTAGTGAAGATGCTGAAGATGGTGAAGATGGTGAAGATGTTGGAAATAATGTGCATGAAGACTTTGGTATGTATGATGATATTGAGGTGGCACCTGCTGTAGAAGGAGATGTGTACGTGAATCATACATGGGAAGATGGTATTGATTTAGTTGTAGGACAAGAATTTGGCAAAAAGGAGTCATTACAAGAATTAGTGTTTGTAGCCTCCCGTAAAAATGGTTTTGAGTTGATATCATCCAGTCAGATACACGTCGATATGTGTTAAAATGTCGTGGAGCAAAAGATGGGTGTAAGTGGTATTTACGAGCTGCAAAGACGAAGAATTCAGATCTTTTCTCAGTTAGAACGTACATCAAGATTCATACATGTTCTCGAGCTACTACAGTTACAAGCAAAAATCGAAGGAAAGGCACACCACAGTTGGTCAGGTCTATTTGCCATTCTGATTATCCAGGCAAACTTAAAACTCCAGCACCACAAGAACTGATTGGTTTGGTTCAAAACGCATTTGGTGTTAAAGTATCATACTCTACTGCATGGAGAGGTAAAAGAGCAGCTGCTAATGATGTGCGCGGAAGTCCAGAGGAGAGTTATCAGTTGTTGCACTCTTATTTGTATATGCTAGAGTACATGAACCCTGGTACACGCACTTATGTGGAATTGGATGAGGGAAACAGGTTTAAGTATCTTTTCTTTGCCTTGGGAGCTTGCCTTGAGGGTTTTCAAGTCATGAGAAAAGTGATTGTTGTGGATGCTACCCACCTTAAAAATGCATATGGTGGTGTTTTAATTGTTGCTACAGCTCAGGATCCTGACCATCACCATTATCCAATTGCTTTTGGTGTAGTTGATGGTGAGAAAGAGGCAAGTTGGATGTGGTTTATGAGCAAGTTGAGATCAGTTGTACCAGATGTTCCTGAACTGGTTTTTCTTTCTGATAGAAACGTAAGTCTCCTCAAGTCAATACGGGAGGTCTTTCCATTGTCTCAGAATGGTGTTTGTATATATCATTTGTCTCAAAACGTGAAAGGGAATGTCAGTGGAAGCAATATAGCAACTTGTGCGAAGAAGTTCCGAGCTTGTGCTCATGCTTATACAGAGAATGAATTCTTGACACTATATAGTGCTTTTAGGAAAATGTATCCAGATGCAGCCGACTATCTGGACAGAACTGTTGGTGAGGAGAAATGGGCAAGATGCTATTTTCCCGGAGACAGGTATAACATAGACACCACCAATTGTGCAGAATCTATCAATGGCGTTTTTGTAGAAGCAAGGAAATACTCGCTGTTACCTATGATTGATGTGATTATTGCAAAATTAGCTGAATGGTTTAACAAGTATAGGAAGGCGTCTAATGAAGTTTCTACGGCACATAAGCTTGTGCCATATGTGGAGAACGAAATGCATGTGAGATGTGTGGAAGCAAATACCTTGACGGTGCATGAGTTAAACAGCTACCACCTTGAGTACAATGTGATTGGGCGTGATGGCAAGGTTTATCTGGTTGATATGAGAAATAAAAGTTGCAGTTGCAAGAGGTTTGATATCGATAAGTATCCGTGTGTGCATGCAATAGCAGCTGCTATCTTTATGAGCGGGGATAGAGAGCTCCATTTACGTGAATTTTGCTCCCACTATTATTGGATGGAACATTGGTCGTTGGCTTACTGCAGGACAATCTATCCAGTCCCCCATAAAGATGACTGGGTTGTTCCTGACCATATCCGAGCAAAATGTATATTTCCTCCAGAAATAATTAAGAAAAAAGGACGCATCAACACAATTAGGCATCCATCAGTTGGAGAACATCGAGGGAGAGGAAGAGGAAGAAGAGGAGGAAGAGGAGGAGGAAGAGGAAGAGGACTAGGAGCATGGTTGTTTAATGATCCTAATATACCAGAGCAAGAGGAAGGAGAATAGTAATCGCTGTACAACTAGTACAACTATCGGTTATAACTAGTATAACTATGCAGGTACAACTAGTATAACTATCGGGTACAACTAGTACAACTATCGGGTACAACTAGTACAACTACCGGGTACAACTAGTACAACTATCAGGTACTGGATCTTCTTTTTTTTTCTTTTTTTTTTGTTTTATTTAAAATACCGCATTTCGGAAAGCAGTATGTGTTTAAGGATTTAGTTTCATATCTATTTTGATGATGTAAATCCAACTTGATGCATTTTTGAATATTGAGAACACAAAAATCATATTTTCATAACATATACCTTATACTTCTATGACAACTATTACAACTAATGCTATATAGTTATAAGAAATTAACAAAAAAACATAATTTTATACATTTAATTATCTATATGTGTCTTAAATGTCTTATTATTAACTATTATCAAAAGTAAACTATAAAAATGTAATTTCTAGTACGATATAACTAATAAAATTGTTTTATCTATGAAAGTACAATTCTGTGTAATAAAAAAAAATAGAGTACAACTTACCTACTTGAGTACAACTTTGTATATTATTTGACGGTGCGAAAAAAGTAATTAATTATTTTTATAATTATTTTGCCGGCGCTCGTGTAGTTTGAAGGCGCTCGTGTAATTTGATGGCGCTCGTGTAATTTGACGGCGCACATGTGGTTTTTGGGCCTGAAAAATTCCTTTTGTTCTAGTTTCAACAACACTAGTTGTACGCAATAATACCAGTTGTACTAAAAAATCTGAAAACATAATTTAATTAAAACAGTAAACCTCCTAGTAGTTTTAACTAAAACCTGTTTCACCAAACATAAAAAACCTCCTACTAGTTTCAACTTAAACCATCTACTAGTTTCACCAAAAACCAATAACTAGTTTCAACAAAAACAAAAAAAAACTTGTTTCTTTCTACTTCTTTTTTTCAGCCTCTCGTTTCTTCCTTTCTCCTGGTGCATCATTTTTGTAAGGAGTGGATATATGCCTCGATGGTTTACCATTTCTCCTATTCCTAATGAGCTCAGCCGTCCTTTTAGCCTCAGCACTCTTCCGCATACATATTTTGTAGCGTGGTTTCTTTGCTGGTGGTTCAGGAGTCTCCGCAGGTACAGGTGTAGGTGCGTTTGTGGTCTCCACTGCAGGTGCAGGTACGTCTGTGGTCTCCTCCGCAGGTACAGGTGCAGGTGCGTCCCTGGTCTCCTCCGCAGGTACAGGTGCAGGTGCGTCCCTAGTCTCCTCTGCAGGTGTCTTCTCCATACCCTTATCACCTACATTGCAAAATAAATTTTTTTTTTGAACATACACTTATGAGCGAGGAAAGAAATAAATATCTTTTTTTACCTCTTGCATTTGATCCTCCACCTGTTTCATACACTCTCCCCACATCTTCATACTGAAAATCCATAAAATCTGAATCTCTCCTTTGATCAGCTATTTTCATTTCTACAGACTTCAGTCTTGTGTCCATCTCATGAACCTTCTCATTAATCTTCCTAAACTCTTCTTCCATTTTCTCGTTAATCTTTATAAACCCTTCTTCCATCTTCTTCAACACATCCTCACTTCCTACCGCTTCAGTATCTGTCGGTTTGGGCAATGGCTGGTCTTCTCGGGATTTAACATCTAATAGGTACAGATCCTTCAAGTGTATCTTCTTCTTTTGTTGGACTAAAATCGTGTGCCAACTATCAACAACAGGGTCAGAAACAGCATCATCCTATCCTACTTCGAAGTCATCCCATACATGCTCGTCTAGGATGTCAAGCAAGAGTTTGGCTTCTCCATCTTCAGGTACCAAGATACTGATAATATCTTGTTTAACGAAAAACAAAAATTAAATTAAACTAAATCTCTAATAATGTATAAATATAAAATTAAAGGAGACTCCTAAACCTTTGTATCTCCAAGCACTTCATAAATATCAGCTAAAAAAAATCCTGTTTTGCCTGTTCTCTTAAACTTCCACTTGCACATTTTTGGACAATCACCATCTGCATTCCCAACTTTTTCTTGAAATGCTGCTTTTAGAACCGGGATAGATTCAAACGCCAAAATCTGCACATATAATCGTACTAGTTATGCCAGTTCTACCAATAATACCAGTTCAACTAGTTGTACCCGAAACACGAGTTGTACCAATACTACTACCTATACACTATATCAAGTTGAACCAAGAATACTAGTTGTACTAATACTACGATTTTTAGTTGTACAAGTTATACTGAATTTAAAACATATAACATTACCTCTAAAAGCAATATGAACCCCGGAAAAGTCCAATTCCCTCGAACAGATCCTCCAAAATGATCCACCAGATGTGCAACCTCAGCTAAGACGTCATCAAAAGTGAAACGACCCCAGGGAAACGTTTCACACAGATCCAGATCATCCACCACTCGGAGAATGAATGGGTCTATGGATCCACCATATTTCTTGGACTTTCCTTTGATGACAGTTGCTAAGAAGAAAAGTACAACCATCTTCAACCGATCAGTACAACCTTCAATGAAATCCATTGATTCCAGCTTCTCACGCACCTCTTTGACCTCAATATTAGTCTTTCCAAACTGCTCCTCCACAAAATACATACTCCCTAACTGCTCATAGTCGGCTGGATAATGGTGGCAGAATAATCCTGAAAGAAGGCCGTGTTCTCTGATTGAATACCGAACAGGCACACCATTCACAACAAACCAACACTGCCGCTGCTTGTCTGTCACTGCTGTTCGGAGAAGCAACATCCACATTCCCATTAACATTCTATTCTTCTGGATAAACATGTGGACAATATGCTTGAATTGTGGGTGGTTCTCAAACCAGTTTCTCTCTGAGATATCAAGCCTCTTGAAGACTTCCATGAAATTAAAGGTTTCACACCTTGATTGAAGCTTCGGGTATAACCGATACTCGCTTTGCTTGAAGAATAAACCTCGAGGTTCCATCGGTATTGAGACGTCCTCTTGCTACAATCAAAACGCATAGGATAAGTGAATATAAGTGTATTGGTACAACTAGTATTCTTGGTACAACCAAAACCAAAAAATAAGTTGTACGCGATAATTCCAGTTGTACTAAACTACATTTCGTTCAACCACAAGCAAAAATCAGTTGTACGCGATAATTCCAGTTGTACTAAACTACATTTCGTTCAACCACAAGCAAAAATCAGTTGTACGCGATAATTCCAGTTGTACTAAACTACATTTTGTTCAACCACAAGCAAAAATCAGTTGTACGCGATAATTCCAGTTGTACTAAACTACATTTCGTTCAACCACAAGCAAAAATCAGTTGTACGCGATAATTCCAGTTGTACTAAACTACATTTCGTTCAACCACAAGCAAAAATCAGTTGTACGCGATAATTCCAGTTGTACTAAACTACATTTCGTTCAACCACAAGCAAAAATCAGTTGTACGCGATAATTCCAGTTGTACTAAA
This sequence comes from Eutrema salsugineum, assembly GCF_000478725.1. Classification (NCBI taxonomy): domain Eukaryota; kingdom Viridiplantae; phylum Streptophyta; class Magnoliopsida; order Brassicales; family Brassicaceae; genus Eutrema; species Eutrema salsugineum. The sequence goes on from NW_006256867.1 coordinate 1,840,169, forward strand.
CTACATTTCGTTCAACCACAAGCAAAAATCAGTTGTACGCGATAATTCCAGTTGTACTAAACTACATACCGGTAGACCACAAGCAAAACTCAATTGTACACGATAATTCTAGTTGTACTAAACTACATACCGGTAGTAATGGATCAACATTTGAGTTTGAACCCAATCCTTCTTCTGATGCAGTAGCATACTCAGCCTCAGATCTCTCTGGTTGAGAAGGTGAACCCCTAGTCGACATCCTCCAAAAATTCTGAAACAAAAAATCAGAAATCAGTTGGGGTTTAGGGTTGAGGGAAGAAAATCATAAATTCAGGTTTTAATTACTCTTAGGCCTAGAAGATACCTGTTCGGCGATGACGGAAGTGTGAAACGGCGGTGGTGGCAAGCCTAAAACGGCGACGGCGACGACCCTAAATCTGAAGGGTGAAGAGTGGAGAGTGAGTGCGAGTGAGTGGCGGTGAGCGAAGAATGTGGGGATTTAATCGAAGAGGAAGAAGATGATGGAAGAAGACGAAAATGATGGAAGAAGATGATGGAATCAAAGAGTCCGAAAATGATGGAGTATGGAGATAATGGAATCGAAGAGAGGAGACGAAGGAAGCGGGAATAGATCTGATTTTTAGGGGGTGGGGTTTAGGTTTAGGTTTGTTTTCTGGTTTAATTAAATTGGTTGGTTTAAAGGCTGGTTTAAAATAATTAAATTGGTTTAGTTTAATCATTTCGGTTAACTTGATTATTTAAATTGGATCTGGTTTGAGTCCGGGTATTCTGAATTAGATATGTAATTTGATTATTTATTAATGGTTTTTTGGTTTTTTTATACCTTTTGTATTAAAAAGAAAATCAAAAACAAATTATAGAGATAGAAAAAGTATATGAGAATTTCTTATAAGGGAGAGGAGTATGTGAGGTTAAGCTCCTGTCCATATCAGCTTCTAAAAATTACTCTAAAATTATGCCATGTCAGCATCAATAGAATTCCCAATTTTCGCTTCATCTCCTCCTGCGCATACGAAACGTCCTGCTTCAAAGCATCTTCTCCCAGCCATAACCTCTTCGGTTTCAATCTCTTTTAATCTCCAATACCTTCCCGATGTCTGATTTTAACACCCAGTAACTTAATTGTAGACTTGACTCAGTTTCATTATCTTCACTTCAGTTCTAAATATGGTTTCCAGTTCCATCATCAGACTTGCTCATCGATATTAATAGTTATATGCTATGATTTCAGGTCTAATCCAAACTCCTAACGGTCTACGATGAGAAAAAGCAAGAGACTAGCATATCGTCTGGTCTACCGTCTTGGATTGCCCTTCTCAGATTTCGATACCGCAGGTTTCGTTAACGAACAGGCCCATCGTAATCTAATCGGTGTCTCCACCGTCTTGAATCGACCTTCTCAGACTTCGATATGACAAAAAAGGAGTAAATATGTCTGGGTCACATGAAGAATCAAAACACCGGAATCATTACGATGAAGAAGAGAATTTTCGTAGAGCCCATTCTTTGATTTATCATTTTGATCTCTTCAACGAAGGTGATGAAAATCTTAATTTCTAAACAGAGTATTTATGTTTACAATTTTTTGGGCGCTGCTTTCGTTTCTGATTTACATGATTTACATAGTTTTCACAAATATTCCTGGTATATATTCATAATTTACACAGTTTTCACAAATATGTAAAGATAACAATAGAAATATCACTGTCGTCGTGTTTATGTTCGTTCGCTTGAGTTTTGCTTTTCCGTTTTTGCTTTGTTCCCCGTATAATCATACTCAGTTAGTAACATAACTTAGATTATTTGTGGAATGTGCGTAGATAGCTGCACTAAATTAGGTTCTGATGCCTCATTATTAAACTTCCGGTGAACTTTTTACTTATTCGTGTTGGGGCTGTTTGTTTGCTTATTTGGATGGATCATCCAGATGAATCAGTCAAATGATGTTTGTTTAATTACATAAATTGACACATCTACATCTAGATGATACAGCTAGATGGATCATTTGGATGACTTATAAATTTATGAAAAAATTTGAAACTCATCCAACTGATTCAGTTTGAAGCATTTGGATGAACATAACTCAGTAAAAAAAAATCGCATAATCTCGATAAAAGATGTAAAATCTCGTATTTTCATCAAAAACGTAAAATCTTGTTTTCCCGTAAAAAATATACAATCTCGTTTTACCGTAAAAAACGTAAAATTTCGTATTCCCGTCAAAAACATAAAATTTCGTTTTCCCGTCAAAAAACATAAAATCTCGTTTTTCCATCAAAAACGTAAAATCTTGTTTTACTGTAAAAAAACATAAAATCTTGTTTTTTTGTCAAAAACCTAAAATTTTGTTTTCCCGTCAAAAAACGTAAAATCTCGTTTCCCCGTAAAAAACGTAAAATTTTGTTTTTTCGTTAAAAACATAAAATCTCGTCCGTTAAAAACGTAAAATCTCGTTTTAACGTTAAAAACGTAAAATCTCGCTTTCCGTCAAAAACGTAAAATCTTGTTTTCCCGTCAAAAACGTAAAATATCGTTTTCCGTTAAAAACGTAAAATCTTGTTTTCCCGTCAAAACCGTAAAATATCGTTTTCCGTTAAAAACTTAAAATCTCGTTTTTCCGTTAAAAACATAAAATCTCGTTTTTCTGTCAAAAAACATAAAATCTTGTTTTCCCGTTAAAAACGTAAAATCTCGTTTTCCCATTAAAAACGTAAATTTTTTGTTTTCCCGTTAAAAACATAAAATCTCGTTTTCTCGTTAAAAACGTAAAATCTCGTTTTCCCGTTAAAAACGTAAAATCTTGTTTTCTCGTTAAAAACGTAAAATCTTATTTTCTCGTTAAAAACGTAAAATCTCGTTTTCTAGTAAAAAAAATGTAAAATCTTGTTTTCTCGTTAAAAAACATAAAACCTCGTTTTCCCGTGAAAAACGTAAAATCTCGTTTTCCCGTTAAAAACGTATAATTTGATTGCCCTTCAAAAACGAATTTTGGTTTCCCGTCAAAACGTAAAATCATTTTTTTTGTCAAAAACGTAAAATTTTGTTTTTTCTCTGTCAAAAAGCGTAAAACTTCGTTTTTTCCGTCAAAAAACGTAAAATTTTGTTTTTCCGTCAAAAAATATAAAATTTTATTTTGTCGTAGAAAACATAAAATCTTGTTTTCCGTTAAAATGTAAAATCTCATTTTCTCGCTAAAAATGTGAAATCTCATTTTCATTGCTCATTTGTCAATTTCTCATTTAAATGTTTGTTTACTCATTTGTTATGTGCATCACTCAGATGACTCATCAGAATGAATCATTTAAATGGATCATCTAGATGCAAATGACAAATGAGCAAACAAACAGGGTCTTGTTATGTTTTTGCTTCTTTACTCTCGAATTGATGGATCAAGTTGATGGAATGATACATTTTTCCAGTTCATAGTCACTGATTGCTCTTTGATGATGAAACCCCATTTAAATGCTCATACTAATAATGAGGCTGGAGCAGGAGGATGGAGGTCTACCTATCACAACAAGTAGAGAAATCTCCCTCTTGAAAGAAATGCAGCACAACAACATTTTCAAGTGAACAATTCTGGTGAACTACTACAGCATGAATCTGGTGAACAATTTTGGTTGATTCTTTGGTACACAGGTCGCACGATGTAGTGCCCAGCGAGAAGCGTTTGTAATTGGTTATTGAGTATTTGGACTTGGATCTCAAAAAACACATGGATTCATCTCCTGATTTCTCAAAGAATCTACATATGACCAAAGTGAGTCTTAAGAAACTTTAGCATTGTTTTAATTATGAGCTTAGTGCATCTTTCATGTGAACGCACTTCTTAAATGAACAAACCAGTAACTCCTAAAAATACTGTAATGTTAAGCTGTTTGGTTGGTCATGATCCCATGAACTTCCTTCTGTTAATTTTAACACACATATTTGTTTATTTCGCTGAATATTTTTGAAATCTAAGTTATGTTATCTCCTCTCGATGCGTTTTGGTAATTCCCTCTCATATCTAAATTTTGTTCTGCAGGATTAGATACCCAAATTTCTACTTGGAGAATTTTTGTATGTGCATGCACATCGGTAATTCAAACTAAGTTCAAGATTAAGAAGAGCAACCTCCAGACATATGGCAGCCATCAAGTACGAACCTCCAACAGATAACTAAGATTGAAAAATGTGCATTATGTTGAAATCCATCATGTACATTGAAGGTCACAGTCCCTTTTTATTTACTATTATCACAAATCTTGAGCTTTATTAGGACATCCCTTCTGATTGCTGAGTTTCCTAGCATCTTCTTCTACTTTAAAGCCGTCATTCTTGAAAAGGTGATGGAGTTGAGTATGTATGTTGTAGCTACTATTTTTACTTAAAGACCAAGTGAAGGAATGTATCTGCGAATTTTTTCTTAAATAAAAGTTTTTTATTTAAATTGCATGAAAAATAAAATTGCATGAGAAAGGTTGTGTATCTGTGTATTTGTCTATTTGTTGTCATTTAGCTTGTATTGTGGTTAATCATCACATTTCGTATGATGGTTACGGTTATTCCGGCGATTTTATGATCGGTCTAACCTCTCTCTCTTTTTTAACATACGTGTCTACCCAATTTTCACCAATTCCTAACATCTTATCTATTTCGAGTTGATTTTTACTCAAAAGATTTGATTTTGAAACAGAGGGATATTGTGGGGATTGGTGGTTCGTGGTCTGAGTTCCTCGATTATACTATCGCTTCATTTTTGTTTGTCAGATTTCGCAAAACTAAAACGTCGAAGTTGCTGATGTGGCCTCTACGTCAATAATATTTGATGGTTTGTTAATACCGTTTGGAGCTAAGTATGTTTACGCACAAAAAAAATACTTTATATATGAAATTTAAATTGAATTGAAGTTTAAGTATGTTTTAATCGGATACTAGATTCTAACCCCGTGCATCCGCACGGGAATATTTTTTATTGTTTAACAAATTTTGTAATATAATTTGTGTTTTTAAGTTTAGATATAATTATTTTTATAAATATATTTTTTAATAAACGAAAATATTGATTTTTGTGTTTAGTTATATTTTTATAGTATTAAAATTAATTATGATTATAAAAATATAATTTTAACCCGTCCGTTAATATTAATTCAAAATAAACTATTACAAAAACATAATTCTAATTTTTCCGTTCCTATTACCGTATAATATAAATATCTGTTAAAAGTTTGAGATGTATTAACAGTATTATTTAGCATTATAGTTTTCTAAAAATTTAATCAACGAAGGGAGTGTACAACTGGTTTTTCAAACCACATTATAGTGTATGCAATAATTTTTAATTTTTTATGTTTTGATTTTGTATGAAAAATATATTTTCGATATACATGTATAATTCAAAATTAGTGATATTAGTTACCAAAATATTTTTAACCCAGTTTTTTATATATATTTTTAGTTCTATGAATTTAAAAAAATATATTTTAATATTTAAATTATACATTTGAATTTTATCTATTATTTTATTATTAATTTGTAAATAAATTATAATCGTAAATATATTATATAAACAACATAAATATCATATCATTTACATCATTATAAATATTTTATATTTCAAATATGATCATTATTTTTCATATGTGAATTTTTTCAAAAATTCTAGATATTTTTGATAAAAATGTTTAATAGTATAGAAATTATTTAAATTAGAATCTTTAAATCAAATCTAAATCAAAATCTGATTTATTAGTTTTAATCAAATCAAATCATATCTAAATTACCTATATTTAAGGAACTCTAAAAATATTTAAATTAATAACTAATTTTCGATATTAAATATAAATAATTATTAAAATTATTGTTAAACACTTAAAAAAAATTAGGAGTGTTTGGAAGCAAGTACTAAATGTGCTTCTGTTTTAATATAATAGATGTAAAGTCGAGTCTAAAATTAACATAATCTTATAGCTCAAATCGGTAAAAGCCAATTTTCTATCTATTTTTAAGGGGACGTTGTTATATATATTTTGTTCTGCTTTATCAAATAATGAGTTATTTCAAAACCATATATATATAACAAATATACATTATCCAGTTACATTCTATGTTTGATATGGAAGATAGTTTTTACAATGATAAAAAATATATGATATTTTATAATTTAGTTTTAACAATGAAAAAATGTATGTGATATTTTGTAATTTCAGACTTCAAAATTTTTGAATAAAACACAAATGGTGTTTTCTTAATTAAATATAACAAAATTAACAAATTAATCAAGTTTTTATGTTGCCATCTTAGCAAAACAATATTTTTAAAAAATGTAGTAAAATAAATTAGATACTAACACCGCGCGTAGCGCAGATTATCCTCTAGTCTATTATATAATGAGAGAGTTTTCTCTCTTTTTAAGGTGTCCACATCAACATCATTAAAAAGTATTTTAAATATTTATTTCTTTAATGCATAATTATATATTTTAAGTAATTATTTATTTAATGCATAATTATATTTATTACTATATTTCAACTTTAAATCAGTAAAATTTAATACTAATCTCATAAATTTAGAATGCGATATGAGTTAATGAATAGAATAAATTTTAATTTATACAACTGCATTAAAATATATATATATATGTTATTAAAAACGATATATTAGTACAAGCAGAAAAAAAGAGTTAGAAAAAACGACAATGATTAAAAAAAATCAACGATGAAAAAAGTAAAATAAAAATAAAAGGAAAAAGAACCATCAAAATATAAAATAAATGACGCATATAAAAATGAAGTAAAAGAAGAAGAATCCATACACCAGATAAATAAACTAAGAGAGGAAACAAAATCAGAAAAAGAAGATAAATAAAAACTGAAAGAGGAAGAAGTAGAAGTCAAAGACAATGAAGAAGAAGATAAAAACAAAAAAAAAGATAAATACAAAAAGAAGAAGACAAAACTGATGAAAATAGGAAGACGAATACATTGAAGATGAGAAAGAAGAACGGAAGATAAAGATAACAAACTATAAAGAAGAATATAAAAAATGGAAAAAAAAATGAAGAAATCAAAGACGATGAAGAAGAACAAGTCGAAGACGATGAAAAAGAAGATGAAAAAAAAAACACGACGAAGAAAAACACAAAACTGATCAAGAAAAAATTTGGGAAGTAAAAAAGACTAAGATATTGAAGATGAAAAAGGAGAATGGAAGATGAAAATAATAAACTATGAGAATATGAAAATGGAGTAGAAAAAAACATGATTTGTAATAATAGTTGTTACTTCATATTTCTTATTTCAAATTCAATATTAACATATATAGGCCCGCATAAAGCGCAAGATCAATTCCTAGCCTCTTCAATGTTTCTTCCAAGAAATCCCACTCTAAATGGTCATAAGATTTTGTCATATCGGTTTTAAGTGCCATGTATAATTTTGATTTTCTCTTTCTGATCTTCAAGACGTGATAAATCTCATGAGCAATGATCATATTATCAGTAATCATTCTTTCTGGAATGAAGACCGTTTGGTTCTCAGAAATTAAACCAGATAGATGTTTCTTGAGCTGATTTACCAAAATCTTCGAAATGATTTTGTAACTTACGTTACATAAGGCTATTGGCCGAAATCAAATGTTTTTTCTTTTTAGCATTTGAGTTGTCTTTTGATGCATTTTTTCTCTCTCTTTTTCCACTTAATCTTCTTAAGGATTTCAAATGTTTTTCTTTTAGTTATCAAAACTTGTTGACCCATACTTACATCATTCCATCTCAGTTTCATTTGAACAAATATTGTGCAATATTTTCCATGTTAATAATTCATATATGCAAGCAAGTGGTAGTGGCATAGTAACTCCCATTTGTAGAAAAGTCATCATATAAATCAAGACTATTAATCGATTCCCCGTAAAAGTGAAGTTCTCTGATTAGTTTCATTTAGCAGTTAGGTATTAGTATTAAAATGACGTTTTTAAACATGATATAGTTTGAAAATCTTTTCAATAATTAATTAAACATTTTAAAAATTAAAACGATATTTGTAAAACTAAAATTAGCCTCGATAACATTGGTGAAACAAAAGAGAAATTTGTGTTTATGTGAAAAGTACAAGTGTATACTCTGTAGAAATATTGCTAAGGACAAATCTATAAATAGATCCATTTTCTATAGGTTTGTGTTCATGCAGACCAATTCATGATAACTGCCCAAAAAAAAGAAAATGTGATTTCCACAAAATTGACCCACCAGGAGTTGCAGGAAGATTTGAGAGTTGGCCATCAAAATCTTTATCCATGAACATAATAGGATTCAACACTTTCTCTCAGTCCTTTGAAGAAGCTAAGTTGACATGACAGTTGATCGAAGACAAAAGATTGATTACCTACCATTAGCATATTATTAAGAATTAGAACCACGTCCACGTTGAGCCAATTCTACACCAATGAGATATATCTTGAAGATATCAAACAATACCAGTTTGTTACTACGTTAAACCAAAAAATCATCGAATCAAGAATCTTGGAAGTGGATTTCATAACCAAGCCCGGCCCATATCTATCTTACAAGTTACAAGGTTTGGGTAAAGTTATTAAACTGTTCTTCGGTTACCAAAGATGAGTGAGCTTTACTAATAGGCCCACTAAATTCAAAATAATATCGCCTCAATTTATAAAACTTTAGAACAATATCACAAAAGATTTGACATGGCCTCTAAATTTTGTTTGGATCAAGTCTGATATCGAGATGCATGTTGGTGATGAAATAGTGTTTTCTATAATGAGTGGTAATTTTGTCTAGTCATAATGAGCATATTTATTTGTAAACGAATATCAGGGAACAACCTATGTAATAGACTTTACCTTTTCAACGCATTGACTTAAGTTGAGACCGGCAAATTTATATCAGCAATGACATAAAATCGGATCGAGAGAAAAAAATAAATAGTAGTACATTTTTATGATCCTTTTTATGTTGACTTGCGTTGGCTTTAGTAGATTGGTTTCTCGTCTACTAAAATAACATAGTTTTTTTTCTCTCATGTGATACTAATTCAGTAATTGTATCACTAGTTTTAATTACAACTTGTAGAACTATAAATCAATATGCACGACCACAACATATACAATTGTTATTAAGAAAAAAAAATAGATGATATGTCACTTTGTAGATCGGTTTCGTAAATATCTGTTGTCGTGATCACAACATAACCATCGTAAACATCTTGTTAATTAATTTATATACTGCTCAAATATAGCCAACGACATAAATGAATTCTTTAGCTTTGAGTTTACTATTCGCTAGGAATTTATCATCGTCATTACAACTCAACATCTATGGACCGAGAAACAAATCTGGTGTCAGCAGTGTGGTAATTCTAGCTCCAATAATATATATTTATGTTGTTTCAGTTAAAAAGTTTGTAGCTAAACTTTGGGATGAATTAGTCAATCTGCCTGATAGTATGCACCAGTCGAGAGTTTTATGCTCTCAACTGGCCGGATCACTGTATATGTTAGTATGAGATAATTTAGATTATAAAAAACGACAAACTGTGAAAGCCTTAGCCATTAGATCTCTGGATGTTGCTTTTAAAACTATTTTGATGACCATAAATTTATGTCGTTGTAAATTCCGACCATTATCGACCAATTTCTTAAACTTATATATTAAACTAGGCCTAGGCATGACAAGTATTTGTTAAATTTTAAGTGTTTGTTACTTGGTTTGATTTGTTCAAATAATTGAATTTGTTATTTGTACTTGACAGTTGATTCGGTCAAAACAAATACTCGTTATTTCAAGTACTTGCAAAAAAAAAAAAAAATTACCTCAAATTATTTGACCCGACTTGTTACATAATCACAAATCTTTACTTATCACTTAGAATCTAAAATATTTAATCACTTGAACCTAAAATAATACTTGAAATAAAATAAAATAAAAATCATTTTATACAAAATGATCAATACACGCTCAAACACACATCCAAATTAATATTCTAATAGCAGGCCAAAAAAAAAAAAACAAAAATAAGCATTGAAATAGTGAAAACATTGTTCCAAATAAGTAACAAGTATTTATTTTAAGAGAATTAAACTTTTTTCATGCCGTATATATGGGAATGGTATTTCTATTTGGCTGAAGAGTTTGATGCTTTCGTTTACACTTGGCAAAGACTTCTCAAAAAGTGAAAAAAAAAAAAAAAAAAAAGATAACATTCACGTCGCCTCATCAATTCCGTGACTAAAAACTCAAACGTTACATGAAATGAAACCAACGAGTGTCCTTCAAACTTTCTAAATAAGTATAACTCTAATTTATATACCCACGAGTCCACAAGAATAGATAATAAGTTCACACAATGGATGTGAAAATCAATAATGTAAACTACTACATTGGTGGTCCCTTATCGATTCTGGGATATTGATTTATGCTTCAAAAAAGAAATAAAGTTTTGCATATAGTAAATTGGTAATTGCCTAATTGGCACCATGTTCATGGGCCAACTAGTTCACAGCTAGACCTCACCACAAAATTTAAAAGGGGAAAACTTAGACACACGTTTAAATTATACGAACGAGTTATATATACAGTATGTTTAGATTTTTATAATTAATTACTTATTACCGTAGTTCAGGTTAGCTTTATCGAGATCCTCATGACATATGAGGTTCTGCGTGGAATAAAGCATGATTAGAGGTGCAACGAACCTCGTGACATATTAGGTTATGCTGCATTCCAAGAGGTTGATTTGACTCATGTCAAGCCTCTCAGATCATCATCTAGATTGTGATTTTATTCAAGATTAATTGCTCATAATTTTATCATGATTCAACGTTGCCATCTGATCGTCCATCTTTGTTATCTTCTTACATATTTTTTCAAGAGTTATTAAAGAGAGATTTTTACGGTTTATTTCTTTTTTTCTTTCTCCATCATGTTAAAAAATATAAAACCAATTCAAATTGGCTCGTAAGAGTAAGAAGTAGTGTTGGTTGTACACTTTTCTTTTGCAAAAGTCCATTTACTCTTGAAGGGCACATCCCAGAAATTTAATGATAATTTGTTTCTAGTTGACAATAAAAACGTGAATTATATTTTTTAAATTATATATTGATTTGTAAAAACATATATAAAAATATAACTACTCGCATAGAGTATGATTAGTAGACAAATCCTATAGAAGGAGGACAGTTTTTAAAACCACGACAAAAGGATATTAAGAAAAAGACGACAGAACTTCATTTTGTCAACTAGAAAACCATTATAAGTAAACCATTATAATTATTATTAACACAGATAAGGTTTCATAAGTATAGACAAAAGCTGGATTACGTAAGTCAAACCCTCTCCAAAGCCTTCGCTGTCTCCATTTTCTTAAATATAGTTTTGCTCTTTCTTTCGATTCTCTATATATATATATGCTAAAAAATATTGTTACGATGAACAAAATTCATTGTATAATTAAATCAGAGATAATAAAATTTGCAGTTAGGAAAAAAACATATGCCTCGGATGAGAAATCGATATCAATATGTGTTTTAACAAATTAATAAAGTGAAAAACATAGTTTTTTTAGTCATAAGGTTATTGGGGTGTGTATACATGCGTTGCGTAATTGTCAAATTTTAGGAAATCCTAAAATTATTAACGATTTCTCTTATTGATCAGTGTTAAGGTTTTGCCTTATACAAAACATTAGACCTAATTACATGTTGTTAAATTGCTAAAGTATAGTCTATACAATATCAATATATTTCGTAGGAAGTTTATTAGGAATATGACATATTTTTTTTTGTAGTGAGGGAGCATCTATTCCTTCTCAAATAAATTGCAAAAAGTATACAATGTAATCAGCTAACTATTACAGAGACTGTATCGTTCAATTTTAATCGATATTTGTCATTTCAAAGATCTCCCAACAATAATCATAAGGGTCTCTAGTCACAATAATTAAAATTAAAATTTATATAACGAAGAGAGTAGTAGCCTTTTACTCTACTAGTTTTTTTTGGAATTTTCTAAAAGCTTGTGCTATATGGGACTTTACCGCCATGTAAATCCAAATCACAAATTTGTAATGACATCAATGTCGTATGTCGGTCATATTCACGGATTCAACTTGTGCGATTGCATTATTTTGTGTGCTATGTATAATTGTTTGTATTTACAGAGAGATTCACCTGTAAACGGACAAAGGAAATAGAGATTCACATATTCAAATTCAGATTATGGCTTCATCATTTGATCAGTCGAAGCTTTTTTTTTTTGTTGGATTTCTACACAAAATATATTTCAAAAAAATTGCATTCTCACAATACCATACGATCGTTACTATTTCAGTTCAAATTGTTAAAATAAAAAATTCTACAATCGTTAGTTTTAATAACAAAAATATGAAAATGATTAAAAGACAAAACACCTCAGTCCTCAGAAATCCAGTCCCACTAACATTACGCGTGTCATCACTTTCTTCCATATCATAGATTTTTATGTAATTATTAGTTCATGGATTTTTTGGATCGAAATAATTAATCGTACAATATTTTTTTTTGAGAAAAAAAATAATCGTATAATTGCTTTTACGTTTGTACAAACTTAGACAATTAGATAAGTCGAGCCCACTTTAGTATTGTTGCCCAAATTGCATAACAAATAATTAATTTCCAACGACAAAAACCCTTCCCATTCCATGAAACGATGCAACCTCATCCGCAGATTATTTATGCTTTTGGCTTGGTTAACTTTTATCTATAAGAAATGACTCAAGAAATTATGGCAACTCACGGCTAAATTTCGTTCAAATATTCAAGAAGATCGAATTTCATTGTTCAGAACAGAACATCTTCACTCCGGCGACTTCATCCGACTAAAACATCTGATTTGCTGGAAACACCATTTTCCTCTTGCGAGTCATTACCACAGATTGATCCTCCCGATGTCTAGAGGATTTTAGTTCAGGCTATCTTTTAGTTTATTGTAAAGCAAAAGTTTATGACCCAAAGTATATAATACTGGATGTATCCATTTTTTTAAAGAAGTTAATGAAACCTCAAATGTTCAAAAAGTTAATGAAAACTCTTTGATGAAAAAAGAAGATATAACTAGAGTTGTGGGAGTAGACTGTAGCGGGAATCATATTCCTATTAGTGGAACCAAGAGGCAGAAAAATTATTTACATGAGTCATAATATACATAAATTTTAAATTTTAGGGAATTAATTCATGTTTTGGACCTAAAAGATGGGTCAATTGCTAGCTGGTTCCGCCACTGACTGGAACAAAGAGAGTCGCTTCATGGAGATGCATCTTCACAAGGAGTCGAGGGTGATGACACTGATGATGAGTTGATGACAAATCAAACCAACTAAAAAAAATGGAATAAACGCGGACGAGGAGGCTGTGGTAGCCCGTGGCAAAAATAAAGAAAGAAATGATATAGCTAAAGTTTATTTTGAGGTAATTATAGTTATCTAGTTTTAGTTTCAACTCTCCGACGACAAACAAAAAGAAGATATAAGTAGTTTAATTTGATTTCTTAAAAACCGAGGTTGAATTTAAAGTCATGAGCTAGCTTTATCACCGTCCAATGGAAAAGGTCGACGAGTTTTTATGACGCGCAGCTGCATCAGTGCAAAGCCTTTTGGGAATTTAAAATATTTGGTTATATGTTTGACTTTCGGCTTATAGTATATATAGAGTTAGTGTAAGAACCTAAAACTATTTTTAGGTATATGCAAACTCTAACAATTGTTTATATGTTAAATATGACTTATATCTATGTATATTTGCGCAAACTATAAATATGTTTTTAGCTACTTACATTATTTCTGATATGAGGCCAATATTCAATAGATGATTTTTTTGAATTATTTTAGCTACTTACTTGCATGATTTTTGTGATTTTTTTGTTTCTGAGTCCGCTAACAAGACATTACTAGGTGAAATGTTTTGATTATTAATCACTATAATATTTTCATTTGTCTTTTATTTTGGGTTAAATACCATTTTCTTTCACACCAATTATGGATTTCTATTTTTAATTTCAATTTTAACAATTCAGCATACATTTATTTCTAGGAGTATATGTTACACTCTTTCTTTTTCGGTTTTGAAGTAAATATTCGTTTTCTATATAAACGATGTATCAAGAAATTTATACACGTTCAAAGAAAAAACTGTCCAATACAGCTATAGTTATAGTCTTATACTAATATTTATACTTAAACTATGAGATAGAATATAATCATTACATATTATTAAAAAATTACTAGAATTATAAAACAAAACCATCATACTTACAAAAGAATCAATAAGTCTTTTTTTCTCAAAAAAATAAAACAAAAATCTATATAAAACAAAAATAAATAAAAACATAAATCATCAGTAATAGTGGAATTGCAAAAAAAAAAAATAATCATACATTATAATATATATAGGAGTGGAAGGAGGAGATCGTTTGTCTTCTCTGTCTTGAAAATATTATTAAGAAGCGAAAAAATAGAAACAGAAAAGATTTTAATTTTTTTTATTTAGTGTCGGTGAATTCCGAAACCTTCTCTTATATCTTCTCCTCACGTCTTTAAACTCTCCTCGCTCCGCATGTAACCGCCTCGCCGTCAATTTCCATCAGATCTCTCTTTCTTACGATTTTTTTTTGTTTAATTTTCTCGAGAAAAAATCAGATCGCGAGAAGAAGAAAACGTCGATGATTCCGTGAAAAATTTCTCGAATTTTTGTTTTTTTTTTGATTTTTTTCGGAGGCGGTTATGGAGACGGGAGCGAAAGTAACGGCGGTGACGGCGACGGTTACGGCGGCGATGGCGACGAGGAAGAGAGATCTCAAGCCGTACAAAGGAATACGTATGAGGAAGTGGGGAAAGTGGGTGGCGGAGATTAGAGAACCGAACAAGCGATCGAGGATCTGGCTCGGTTCTTACTCTACGCCTGAAGCGGCGGCGAGAGCTTACGACACCGCCGTTTTATGCCTCCGTGGTCCTTCGGCGAGGCTTAATTTCCCGGAACTTTTGACCGGAGCCACGGTTTCAAACGGCGTTGGAGAAGGAGATATGTCGGCGGCGTATATAAGGAGAAAAGCGGCGGAGGTTGGTGCTCAGGTGGATGCGCTTGGAGCGACGGTGGTTGTGAAATCCGGCGAGAGTATTATCGGTGATTACGAGGATAAGGAGAATCGTGACGGAGTTAAGAGCGGTAACGGGTCATTGGAACGGGTCGATTTGAATAAATTACCCGACCCGGAAAATTCGGATTGCTGACGAGTGGGTGAAGAGAAGATGAAGGCCAAAAAAATTAAAAAAAAAAAAGTAGTTGTAGAAGGAGAATGTTTGTCTCTATGATGCGCAGTGATCACTAACTTACGCATCGATTTTTTTCCTTAGTTTAATAATCATCTTCATGTTTTGTTGTTTTCATCCTCGGGCAAAAAAATAATTTAAACCCAACTCTTAAAATTTGTCACTTTGCAAATACATTCCAAGTGATCAATTTAACTATGATAACTTGACGATTGCATAAGTTTTCATGGGTAATTTTTTGTTTTCTAGGCTATTTTTGAAAGAGACATGTGATTAAAAATATTTATTTGATTAACAAGAGACAAATCAAGAAGAGATGAGTAATAAGAAACTAGTTAAGAGTAGTCATAACTCTTCCTAACAAAGCGTTTAAAAAACTGCTATTTAGTATTGTAGAGGACTAGAAGTATCATTGCACATAACCCAAAATTGATTTTTGTTTTTTTGTGTTCTTTAAAAATAACATAGTTCATAATTATTTTGAGTAACTATTGAGCTGGATTTGCTACTACTTTATAATAAAGCAAGAAGATGCAAAAGATAACTCAATCGGGCAAAATCAATTTTGTTCAGTGGTTGTGGATGAGAATTTGATGTGAAAGAAACTAGAAAGTGAGAGCGTTGCAAAATTGTGAAGGTTGGTGCAACTTTGTCCCATCCCTAACAACTAAAGCTCTAAAATTATCGTAACCACTAAAAGTGATTTGATGGGTTTTTGAGGATTTTAATGTCGGTACCAAATTTACAGGTCGATTTCTTCGCAAATTCAGTTTTTGGGAGGTTTTTTTTCGTTGGGCAGAAGTGGTCGGCAAGATTCTTTTATTCTGTTTTTTTTTTTTTTTTCTTGTAGCCATTGGCAAATTCTAAAACGTGAAAAGTGAGGAACGTACGGTTTTATACAACGGGTGATGTGTGAAACTAAAGATTGAACACAAGTCTTGTGACCACAAAACACAATACAAACATTTTTTCAGACATGTTCCGTGTGATCCCACAAGTTCGAAAGGAAAGAAAAAATAAGAAAGAATCGAGAAAGTAATAACTGAAAGTGAAAATTCGGTTTATGATTTTTCTTGACTCCAAAATTCAAACATAGTTTCTTGTGTCTCATGATGAGCCTCTGACGTTGCTGCGATTACTTTCTTTCTAGGAATATTCAATCCAAATTTTTGTTAAAAAAAAATTGAATAACATTAAAAAACCGACTTTCATTTTCACTGTAGAAAAATGAACATAAAACAGTAAAAGATTAATGCAAATGGTAGCTCAACAATATATGCAAAATTCAGTAGCAAGGCATACAGATATTTTGGTTGAACCAAAGCAAGAAGTACCGTAAAAGAGAGTACAAACTTTGGTTGATAAACAAACCAAAGAAAGACGAAAGTTTATTTTGCTTTTATTAATCAAAAGTATGGTTAGATGAAGAATCAAATACCACAAAGAATCTGATAACCTAAACCCATCCATCCAATAAATAGAAGCTGGTTCTGCAAAAAGACAGAGACAAGTGCACTTACACAGTTTTCAGTAAATGAAATCCTCATTACATAGCCTCATTACATGCAATTACTTGACACAGTGTCTCAAAAGCTTCCTCGGTGTTCTTATTGTGTAGCTTTTGTGCCCTGCATTGAAAGCCATGAAAAATATCCAGGATGCTCTTTAAGTCAATGGAAAAATGATACAAGAGCATCACAAGATGTGAATACAGGAGAAATATTTTAATAGAACTCTTAACACAACAACATTCATCACAAAATAAAGAAACTTAAATGAACTGTTATGATTGTATATGGTCATAAATCTAGCATTGATAGTCAATTAGATTAGACTGAAAAGTGAAGAACATAACAAAAGGTTTAGGATTTCAATCCATAATAATCACAGATCCATGGTGAGAATCGGAATAATGAATGCATATGACAAACAATATGAACAGAGGGCCGGTATGGAGTTCTCAGTACTTCCACTGCCTATGAACAAAGCATAGATGTTCAATAAGATTTCAGGTGAGTGTCAAGAAGCTTTTGTTTTCCATTTCACAGTGGGCAAATTCATTAGTTTATTATGCAACCCAATGTGTATCAAGTAGCTTTCTTGTTCAACTAACAGCATAGATCAAAGGGAAAACTCATCTTATCTGAGTTATCTCAAAACAAAAGAAACCAAATACATGAAACAATCACCATGAGCGTTCCACCGACGGATCTCAATACAGGAAGTCTCATGATTTGGTCATACATATTCAAAAAAAGCGAGATACTATAAACTGCTTTCGAAAAGGACAAATAGAAGTGCACACTAAGCAATTACCGATCGCCATCTATTCACAGGAAAAGAATCTGATTCTATCATCCAAGATCGCTTTCTGAGCTGTCGACAAATGAAAAAGACAAGAAAGATAAAGTGATAAAAGCTGTGTCTTTAGAAATAACAAACAAGCACACACCCTTAGACATTCCTTGTAGATGTCTTATATAAGTCCAATGCTTACTACTACTTGTTCTCTTCTTCAATGTTAAGATTCATAAAACCAAAGTGCTACGTCTCCTTGCCTCAACACCAAAACTCTTTACTTCACTTCTCGTCACAATCACGAAAGTCCAATGCTTAGTTACTAGTCTTCTTCAGTGTTAAGATTCATAAAACCAAGTGCAAGTTCACTTCTTTCCTCCACTTCTTGTCAATTCTCTGGTTAATATTACAGCACTTTACACAGCATACTTCAAGGATTAGACACTCAAAAATTTCCGAAAATCAGAACAGATATTTTCAATTTTGAAGAGTCAGCATCCAGCAAAATCACAACTTTTACAAATGTTACGAAGCTAAAGAGATTTGTTTGACCAAATTTGGAAAAATTTGATAGTAATCCTCAAACTCGGAATCATAGAATAGAATCGAAAACAAGAATAAATAATCTAGAAAATTCCCAATTCGAGCTCGAGAAAACACAGACACATCGTTCCGAGAGAAATTACCGGAGATGAATTCGTAAAAAAACGGCGACGGCGGCGGAAGCGGAAGGTCTCTTCGACGGCGGAGCAAGCATGGAACACACAACACAGTCACGAGATGAGCACGTGAGATATGATGGGCCCCATCGTTACTTCTTTGTAAGAATCAGACGGCTGAGAAATAAAACATGACTGTTTCTTTTAAACCGTGGAAAAATGAGTTTTTTTGTAAGAGAAAAGAATCGGACGGCTGAGAAAAAAGCAAAAAATAAGAGAATTTTATTTTATTTTTTAACCTGGCTAGGGTTTTCGAAGCAAAAAGAATCATTCTCACACACAGTTGGTGAGAGACTTGACCAACTATATAAACTCAGCTTTTCTCCATCACTATCCGCTGCGGTATCGCCGTGCTGCCCACAAATCTCCGACTTCGTCTTCGCCATCGTCGTCGTCCTAATTTATCTCTAATTATCCCTTAAAAACCCAAAAAAACAAAAAAAAAGCCTCCTTTTTCTCTTTGTTTCCTTCTCTTCAATCCCTTATCAGAAAAATGGCGCAGGTTCAGGCTCAGGCTCAGGCCAATTCCTCACATTCATCTCCGGTTACTGTCGGAGAAGGGACAGTGGCTTCTGGCGGCAGCGACGGAGTGAATCACGGTGCTATGTGTTCGCTCTACGTCGGAGATCTGGATTTCACTGTGACTGATTCTCAGCTCTATGACTATTTCACCGATGTTTGTCAGGTCGTATCTGTTCGTGTTTGCCGTGACGCAGCCACCAATACTTCTCTTGGATATGGTTATGTCAACTACAGCAATAGCGAAGATGGTTGGTTTAGTGCCCTTAAATTTCCCCCCTTTTGTTGATATAACATTCGACATTATGCTTTTACGATCTAAATTAACCATTTTTTGGAGAATCTGAGTGATGGGTATTGCGTCGATGAACTGTTTGATTTGTTTTTAGCTACCAATTTGCGATTTTTGTTTGTATTGATTATGAAATGGGTCGAAAATTATGTTACTTTGCCTCTAATTTGCAGTTTTAGGGGGTTTTGTTATCTTCTTGTTTCTTTGGTTTGAGACTTTTTTGCGTTTTTGTAATGACAGCGGAAAAGGCATTGAATAAGTTGAACTACACTACTCTCAATGGGAAGATGATTCGGATTACTTACTCTTCTCGTGACTCTTCTGCTCGTAGAAGTGGGATTGGAAACTTATTTGTTAAGGTATTTTTTCTTTTGAGCTCTCTATTGTAAATTTGTTGTGCAGCTTGTGTTCCTTTTTGATGATGGTTAATTCTGTTTTGGGGTGTTTTCTCAATGTGAAGAATTTGGACAAGTCAGTTGACAACAAGACTCTGCACGAGACGTTTTCAGTGTGTGGAAGTATTGTGTCCTGTAAGGTTGCTACTGATCACATGGGTCAGTCCAAGGGGTATGGTTTTGTGCAGTTTGAGAGTGAGGATTCAGCTAAAAACGCTATTGAGAAGCTGAATGGGAAAATGCTGAATGACAAGCAGATTTTTGTTGGACCTTTTCTCCGGAAGGAGGAAAGAGAGTCTGCTGCTGATAAGATGAAGTTTACCAATGTTTACGTGAAGAATCTGTCGGAAACCACAACGGATGATGAGCTGAAGACGACTTTTGGTCAGTATGGTAATATTTCAAGCGCTGTGGTTATGAGGGATGGAGATGGGAGATCCAGGTGTTTTGGATTTGTCAACTTTGAGAATGCTGAAGATGCAGCACGTGCTGTTGAGGCCCTCAACGGGAAGAAGTTTGATGATAAGGAGTGGTATGTAGGTAAAGCTCAGAAGAAATCCGAGAGGGAACTTGAGTTGAGCAGAAGATATGAGCAAGGCTCAAGGGAGACAGGAAACAAGTTTGACGGTTTGAATTTGTATGTTAAGAATCTTGATGATACTGTCACTGATGAAAAGTTGCGCGAGCTGTTTGCCGAGTTTGGTACAATTACTTCCTGCAAGGTAGGAATTGTTGCTTTGCGCGTACATACTAACCATGAGAAAGTCATATTTTTGTCTATTGATTGATTTGAATCTCTTACTTTTAAAACAAACAGGTTATGCGAGACCCTAGTGGTACTAGCAAAGGATCAGGATTTGTTGCCTTCTCAGCTGCCAGTGAAGCATCTAGAGTGGTAATATAAATTATCTTGCCTTGAGACATTACTAAGCTGTTTTGAATCTCTAGATTCTTTCTTCATGTATATGCTTTTGTGTTTTTTTGCAGCTGAACGAAATGAATGGTAAAATGGTTGGTGGCAAACCGTTGTATGTTGCTCTTGCACAGAGGAAGGAAGAAAGAAGGGCTAAGCTGCAGGTAATACTTCCCACCATCAATGAACAACCTAAAAGCTGGTACTTTAGTTTGACCCTTCATCATATATCTCTTATGGTCTTGTTTCAGGCACAGTTTTCCCAAATGAGACCTGCCTTTATTCCCGGTATGGGTCCTCGTATGCCAATATTCCCAGGTGGTGGTCCAGGTATTGGCCAACAGATTTTTTACGGTCAAGGGCCTCCACCAATCATCCCTCACCAGGTACCACTTTTTTCTGATGCTGAGATTTGTTTCATTGGATGTTCCTTGAACATGTATTTTGAAATCAATAACAACTCATCTGAGTTACTTAAAAATCTGTGATAGGCTGGATTTGGATATCAGCCTCAGATGGTTCCTGGAATGAGGCCAGGCTTTTACGGCCCGATGATGCAGCCAGGTCAGCAAGGTCCACGACCAGGTGGCAGACGGTCAGGTGATGGACCCATGCGCCATCAGCCTCAGCAACCAATGTCCTTTATGCAGCCACAGGTTAGTTAGTGCTTAGACTAAAAGTAAAACATGGCATCAAATCCCGGGTCAAGATGATTCTCTAAGCTCTTGTTTTGCTCTCTTCTCTCGTCTAGATGATGCCAAGAGGACCTGGGTACCGTTACCCTCCTGGTAGAAACATGCAGGACGGCTCAATGCCCGGAGGAATGGTTCCAGTTGCTTATGACATGAATGGAATGCCTTTTCCTCAGCCTATGCCCGCTGGTGCATTGGCTTCTTCCCTTGCTCAAGCCTCACCTGCTCAGCAGAGAACAGTAAGTCTCTCTCAATACGTAGTCTTTTTCGAATCTTGTGGTCTTGGAGAAGTTCACTTACATTCTCTGTTTCATTTTGGGTTTGTATAGCTTCTAGGTGAGAATCTATACCCATTAGTGGATCAGATAGAGCACGAGAACGCTGCCAAAGTGACCGGTATGCTTCTGGAGATGGATCAGACTGAAGTTTTGCATCTGCTCGAGTCACCGGAGGCTCTAAATGCTAAAGTTTCAGAAGCATTGGATGTGTTGAGAAACGTGAACCAGCAGCAATCGCAGGTGAGTGAAGGCAAGAGTGGAAGCCCAAGTGATCTCTTGGCTTCTCTTACCATTAATGATCACTTATGAGAAGCTTTTTGTCGGAGTTTTACTTTTAACTCTCTCCCTCTCTCTCTCTCTCTCTCTCTCTCTCTCTTGATTGACAAAATTTTTGCGGGAATTGATTTTGCCTTTTAGACTTTTTTGCTCGATATGATTGTTTCTGTTTTGACTTGACTTGAAAGTATGGTTTTATTTTTGTTGGATAATCTCTACCTTTGCGAATTTGCGACTGGTGAAAGTCTTTAATGATTGGGGTTTTATTTATCTTAGGAAAAATGTTTGTCAATGGTCGGTTACATAGCACTTCCCTACGTAACGTGAACGTCACGGTTCTTGTCTAATTTGGGAGAGAACCTTAGTTTCTGATGAATCTCTAGTTTCATATTTGGTCTTCACTTGTTCGTCCTGTACAATTGATATGGAGCTAAGCAAATCACTCACCAATGAGCCAGATCATCATCATCTGTCAAGATCCCATAACACATCCTCCATGCTCGGCTTCTCTCTTCCGTCATTCTTCAGACTTTTCTCTGCGAGTTCCATGAACTTCCTCGAAGAATTCGTCTCGACTTTCCCTGTCAATATCGGATCTACGATTTCATCGATGATCCCTTTGTGAATTTGTGGCACATAGCTCACGCTGCTAGATTCACTTCCTTGCTAGGAAGATAACTGTTGAGAGCCGGTCTTGCGCACAAGACCTCGAGGAGAATAACTCCAAACGCGATACATCTGATCTCTTTGTCAAGATGTGTGTCTGCACATACTCGTTTTAGCTGTCTGGTAGACAAAATCAGGAGCGGTGAATGATGATGCTGACCCTGACCCTGACTCGTAGTTAAGCTTTTGTGTTGATTGAACGTTTCTTGAAGAATCATTTTGGTAGAGAAAGTCATCGTCTAATGACCAAGTTCGTCCCAAGGTGTCGTTTTCTTGTCGAGTCTGAAGGGATTATGAGGTCATTAGGATTAGAGAACACTTCAATGTCGTAAATGAAAGCCATGGATGATTGATCGGGCACGAATCGGATTTTGAGTTCGGGCTTGTGGGGTCTCGGTGAGATTCTGAAGTGAGAAACTTTTCAAGCGAGGATTAGCAGAGACAGTGAAACGAGCAGTTAAAAGCTCTGTTCGAGAAGAGACAGGAGAGAAATGGAGACGCACGAAGTGTAGACCAATGAAATCGAGCTGGAACTTGTAAGAAGAAGGGATTGTGAAGATCCTAACCGTTTCGTAGATTCCTGATCCTGATTGGTTACCACCGGAGGACATTTCTCCGACAAAAGTCCGGTCACTGTAAGTGACATTAGAATCTGATCCACAATTGTCGTAACACTTGTCGGGACGAGAATATGTAGAAGAAGCAGAGAGAGTGAGACGCGGAAGAAGAAGAGCGATAACTAATTAACTACCATCGTTACAAAGAGAGAAACAGAGTCTCGGAAACAGAGATTCTCCATAGCTTTGATGGAGAGTGTGAACAGTGAAAGCCAAGTATTTGAGGTCGACGTGAAGAAGATTTTGAGTATCAACTATAATTACTTTTGTGTATCACAATTATAATTACTGTGTATCTCTTTAGTATCTCGTCTCTTTAGGAAATGTACAAACAAACTTTTTATCATCATCTCTGTTCTTGTAGCAAAGAAGATGAGATTGAAGGAGAAAGAAAGAGAGTATTGAGATTAATGGTGAGACAATATGGAAGGAAGTCACTTTGCTGAAATTGGAACGATACATACAAGATCAGCATCGTCATTCGAGAAATAAATCAATTTTTTTAAGCTTAAAAAAGAAAAATATGGAGTCAAAACAATCTACTTTTATATGTTTTTAAAAACATTTCTATGATAATTAATTATTGTTGACCAAGGTTTCCATGTGACAATGTTTAGAGTAGATCATGATTAAAGGTTTCATGGGACAAAATTTTTTTATATAAAAGGTTATGTTTGCGGTAAATTTAAATTCACCAGAAAAACAAAAACCCATTATTAATTTACCAAACTTGAAATCAATAAGGAAAAGTGAAATCGTTAATCCAAAACGTTAGAAAACGTGGACTGGTTTAAAGCAAACGCGGCCACATCTCCTCCTCTTCTCTTGTGTGCAGCAAAGTTTAGCTTCCATTGTGATTTCAAACTCCAAAGTCGACACCTTTTGTTTTCTCTCCACCATGAAAAGAAAGAGAGGGAAGGTCGCAGATGATAGCATAAGAACATTTCACTACAATACTCGATCCTCTTCGAGTCGCAATGAAAGCAGAGCAACCTCTGACACTGACAGAGTCGAAACCAGCAACGCAATCGTGGAATCGACATCGGCGTCGCTTAGGGTTACGAAACAGAGGAAGAAGATTTCAGATGACCGGAGAACAATCTCAGATCTGGTTCCGATTGATGTAATAATGGAGATACTCAAACGATTACCGGTCAAAACCCTAGCGAGGTTCCTCTGCGTGTCAAAGCTCTGGGCTTGCACCATCCGCCGCCGAGATTTCATGAAATTGTTCCTCACCGAGTCTTCTAATCGACCGGATCGTCTCTTCATCACCTTCCAGCGTGAAGACAATAGACAAGATGGCTTCTTTTACTCGTCCCATTTAACCCGAAATCAAGGTGAAGCTTCTGTAGCTACTTACCAAATGAAGCACCTTTCATATAAGCTCACAACCGAATCTCCATCTGTTCATGGTCTGTTTTGTTATAGAACTATTTGTGGCTTTGGGCTTGCGGTCTACAATTCAAGCACCAGAAGATGCATCACATTACCCCAATTCGAACACCAAAGTTATATCATTCAACATTTGTTGGGCTATGATCCTATTGATGGTGTTTACAAAGTCTTGTGTTTGACCAAACCAAGAAGTTTCTTCCATACAGCAGAACGAGAACCTGTTTTTCAGGTGTTGACACTTGGGAATGAGAAGAGTTCGTGGAAGGTGATTGAAAACAGTCATCCTCACTTACCTTTCAAAAGCCAGATATGTATCGATGGTGTTGTGTATTATGAAGCTAAGGTTGGCACAGAGCGTAAGGAAGTTGCAGTCATGAGTTTTGATGTTAGGTCTGAAAAATTCCATGTTATCAAAAGACCTGCCCTTTCTATAATTAGTCGAACCATGATAAGGTATGAGGGGAAGCTAGCCATCGTGGGCGGTCTAATTCCTGTTAATGGTAGTGTTGATTTGTGGGTTTTGGAGGATGCAGTGAAACATGAATGGTTGAGGAAGACTTTTGTTTTGCCTCATTTGTGGACAAATTTACAGGACACAAGAACATCACTACCTGGGCTTCATCGGTTCATTGATGTCACTGACGCGGGTGAGTTTCTTTTGGCACCAATTTTATTGTGGGTACCACTTCCACCATATTATGTTCTCTATTATGATCCAAAAAGAAACAGTATGAGAAAAGTTGAGACAGAAGGAATCACAGAGCATAAGCTGCTACGATATAAGAAAGGATACAATCGTTATCTGTTCCATGTCTTCTCTAGTCAGGTTGAGAGTCTCATGTTTCTCTAAGATCCAGTAAGCAATGATGGTTTTGTTTTTCATCTTCAATGTTAAGTTAGAGTTGCTCATCTCTGTTGACTTACCTCGTCTAGCTTTTGTTCTTCCTTTGTGGTTACTTGGGAGGTTTGATGATCCTTGTCTTTTAAGACCACAGTTTGTTTATGTTAATTATCTACTCTTTATCTTTGGTTGCTATTGTGTTTTTAGTGTTCTTCTTAAATTCTGAACCTAATTGATAAAGCATAACAAAACGTACTTACAAAAGAGTTCTACTTCATATTGAGTTGCTTCTGAAATACACTCCAGGAATAGCATGTCTCTTTGTAAGTTTAGGGATGCTTGATTCAGTTTTCTGATTTAAATTTTGCTCAGAAGATACTCAAAATGCTTGAAGAATAAAATTGTATCTTGAACTAGGCGAGCTTACAAGTTACATATGATGTAGAGAAAACACATATAAAAATATGTTGGAAAGAAAACTTTTATGAAGAAAGCTTAAACAATTTTTTATTATTTATGGTGATAATAATGGGAAGTATTAGTGATAAACATTGTACAAAAAGAAAACACGTGTTGAACATGATAAGGGACAATGACACACGTGCAACATGTGTTGCAAGAGTTGAAGAGTTGTCGCCGGCAAAGGCGAGATTGCTTATATCGAAACGCAAACGCCGCTAAATCTCTCTCTTTACTTCGTCTTCTCTTATGTGCAGCAAAGTTTACTTTTTTGTTCATAGTGATTTCAAACTCCAAAGTCGACACCTTTGGTTTTCTCTCGACCATGAAAAGAAAGAGAGCGAAGCTCGCAAACCCGAAATCAAGAAGGTGAAGCCTCTGTAGCTACTTACCAAATAACTCATCCTTCATGTCTGGAGACAATGGATTCTCCATCTGTTCATGGTCTGTTTTGTTATAGAACTATCTGTGGCTTTGGGCTTGTGGTCTACAATTCAAGCACCAGAAGATCCATCACATTACCCCAATTCGAACACCAAAATTATGTCCTTCAACACTTGTTGGGCTATGATCCTATTGATGGTGTTTACAAAGTCTTGTGTTTGACCAATCCAAGAAGTGTTTCCAAGAAAGCAGAACGAGAGCTTGTTTTTCAGCTGTTGACACTTGGGAATAAGAAGAATTCGTGGAAGGTGATTGAAAACAGCGATCCTCACAACAGTGATCCTCACTTTCCTTTTGGTTGCCAGATATGTATAGATGGTGTTGTGTATTATGAAGCTAATCTTAGCACAGAGGAAGTTGCAGTCATTAGTTTTGATGTTAGCTAGGTCTGAAAAATTCCATGTTATCAAAATACCTGGAGATGCCTATTCTCTGTTTGTTCTTCCGTTGTACTTTTGGGAGGTTTCTTGATCCTTGTCTGTATCCTTGTCTGTATTGGCGACAGTTTGTTTTTGGATAAAATATTTGGGAATATTCAACCAAACTTCTCAGTGAGCTTAAGTAAGCAACTTCGGATTCTTAGTAAAGTTTGACAATGTTTTGTAAAATATTTTTCATCTTAGATGTGGGTTTCTCTTAATTTTTTCCTGTCTAAATGACTCGCATCTCAAGTTTATTTTTGAACCATCTTAATTTTTTGCATTACTAATAGCATTACTAACAAATATTTGATAATGTTTATTTTTTTTTCTTTTCTACACCATTCTATCAATATTCAATTTGATTCTTCTGATGTTTTTCATTTATATCTCTATTCGATTTATACTTATAAATTATATCTGGCTCTAACCGCATTTACCAGGCCACGTAAATAAAATCTCTAAAAGAGAAGTTAGAAGAGAATCTGGTCAGAAAGTTTGATTAAAAATTAAAGTAGAGTGAAGTGACACTAATTTGCGACTGATGAGTGATCTTCTTAGAGCTCGAAAGCAAGTTTTGGAGTAATGTTAATACATATACAAAGACTGATCACCTAAAACTTAGTTGGCTAATTACATCTTTAATTGGACCCATCATGAAGTCCTTTCTAAACAAAGAAGGTGTATGCTTGCTAATGAAGCGATTTAGCAAATGTTACTGTTTTAAGGGAATATTAAGCCAATATTAGTTAAGGCTCCTCCCTCTAAACAAAAAACTTACAAAAAAGTAGTACTTTAAAGGAGAAGTACATATTATAATTGATTATGTTTTTTTTTCATAATGGTGAATTAAATAGTTGTTGTTAAAAATGAGAAGTGGTGGTGGGGATGTATTGAACTAAACATTTTAAATGGTCTGCTTTTTGTTGAAATTTTTAATGATTGTGATGATTGTAGGTGAACTTAGGGACACTAAAATTTGTTATTAATATTATCTGCTGATTTTTTTGAACTTTTAACCAAAAACTCTTCTAAAACAACTTAAAATCATTAACGATAAACCTTATAATATTTATAATGATATGGATTTGAATGACTTTTTCAAATAACTTGTTCCATTACATTAGACTTTAAGAGATATATACAAATATTACAAACAATAAGATTTTATTTTAGAAGACTTCATAAAATTCATGATTGAAGAAATATATATATATATATATATATTACACAAATCATTCCAAATTAAATGCTTGATTGAATACACCTCCTGAAATTTTATAAAATGTTAAGAGCATTAACTACAATAGTCTTATTAATTTCTTAACAATCATTCGGGAAAGTTTAATTATTGAATAAGCTCCTATCACAAAATTATTTACGGAGTTAGGTTTCATGACTCACCAAATTATTCTAATCATATTTATGAGATATAAAATATCGAAGACAGCAGTAATACGAATTATTTTACAACTCTCAAGACAGAGATGGTGAGGTAAACTACAAAAGCACTCTCAAAGTTGATTAGTTTGCACACTTATCTTAATTAATTATTCATCAAGCATAAAGCATTCCTAGTAGTTAAGAAAAAGAATTAGTATATTATAAGCTTAACGTTTTAAAATATTAGAATTCCAAGGTCCACTTGTAGGATTAAGCATTACTACAAATCACTTTTGAATAAAAATAAAAAGTATTAGTAGTTAATTATCAGGTTAAATTTTCTTATAAATATTAGAATTCCGAGGTCCATGAAATTCATAACATGTTTACCTTTAAATAATCCAAATTAAATATTTATATTAGCCATTTAAATAATCTCGTACGATCCAACGTTCATTAAGCGTACGTGGCCCATTTCGATCAGATCCTACCCGACACATCCGCTATCTCTCTACAGTCTTTCACTCTCTCTCTCTCTAAACTCTCACACTAAACGGTCCCTCTCTCTCTACAGTTGTTTTCGAGTAATCTAAACTTTGCCAAACAGTCCCTTTTCTTCCTTAACCTTTCATTTGTCATTACCTCTATGTTTCTTTGTCCTCTTCACTCGTCTTCTCTAGCTAATCTTCTCTATTTTTTTTATAATCTCCATTGTTGTTTCCTCGAAACGATCTGAGTGTGATGCGGGTAAATTTGGCTTTAAGGTGAGGAATTTTTTTGTTTTTTTCTGTTGGTTTTAGGAAATCTTTTGTCTTTTGTTTCTATTTTCATGGGCATTCTCAAATCTTCTTAATGTGGCTAAAAAAAATCTGACTTTATTGTTTCTCTTTTATCCAGAAAGTGTGATTCGTCATGGGTTTCTATTAAAGTCTTCAACTTTATGAACTGTTTCCTTTTTTTTTTGTGTGTGTGTACTGCATGTAGAAGCCATTGTTGGAGCTAGCTCAAGCTTTCTCTTTATGCATCCAAGGATATTTGTTATACTGATTTGGGATTTTTTTTAGAGGTTTTGTTTTGTTCTTCACTTTCAATCTGGATTTGAGTCCCATTCACTTGTAAATGTGGGTCCATTTGAGAAATGTGGGATCGGATAAATCAAACAAAACAAAATAATCTGAGCTTTGTTTTCAGGTTTTGTTTATGCAAATGAGGAGGAAGTAAATGTCTTTCTGTTTGATTTCTATGTTATAGGATATTGTCAAAAATTCAAGAGTAGTTGTGTGGCTTGTGGGGTAATAAATGGACCATAAAGCATGGCCTTGGAAGAAGAAATCAATGGAGGAAGCAGTTGTCGAAAGTAATGGCATTTCCTCCAATGGAGAGGTAAGTGGATATTGATTATAGCTTTATGTTTGGTGGTAGGTTGGAAAATGGATGTTCTTTGCACATTTTGTGTCTAGAGATGTATGTTATGTATCTGAATCACCATTGATTGTGAATCTTGTGTAATAATAGCTTAGATTATCCTGATAAGTTGAGTTTTGTGTTGCCTCTATTTGCCGAACTTTGATGATCATGAGCTTGATTGTTTGTAAAATCAGTTTGAGAAGCTTGTTGCTGACAAGATAGAGCTTGAAAATCGCCTTAAAAGTCTAAATGATAAGCTTACCTCTGTTGAAGCTGAGAGCAATAAGCATAAGACTGAGACACAAGAAGCAATTATTGGTAACTTTACTGAATCTTATTTTTCCTCTGACTTTTGTCCTCTTCACGGTCTCACGTAGCTTCTTGTTCCATTTGCATTTTGTGTTAAACAGGCTGGGAGAAGACAAAAGCTGAATCAGCATCTCTCAAGAAGAAGCTTGAAGAAGCTTTGAATGAGAAACAGAGGAGCGACGAGAGGTCAAGTCACACGGACGCTGGTCTAAAAGAATGTATGCAGCAGCTTCGCTTTGTTCGCGAGGAGCAGGAGCGTAGAATGCATGATGCTTTGACAAAAGCATCACAGGGGCACGAACGATTATTGACTGTTGTAAAGACAGAATTGGCAGATACCGGGAAGAGGCTTGCAGAAGCAGAAGGCGAGAACACTCAACTCTCAAAGGCTTTGTTAGCAAAGAACAAAACTGTTGATGATTTAAACAGAGAGAGGGACCGTATTGAAGCTGATTTCAATGCTTTGGTGAGTAGTTTAGAGTCCAAGGAAAAAGAAAACGTTTCTCTGAGATACGAAGTCCGAGTGCTGGAGAAAGAGCTTGAGATTCGGAACGAAGAGAGAGAATTTAGCCGTCGAACCGCTGAAGCATCGCATAAACTGCACTTAGAGAATGTGAAGAAAGTTGCAAAGCTAGAACAAGAGTGTCAAAGGTTACGGACACTTGTCAGGAAACGGTTACCAGGACCCGCTGCTCTGCCCAAAATGAGAAGTGAAGTAGAGATGTTGGGGAGGAGAAGAGTCAATGGAAGCTCTAACGGTGCAATGATTGATTCTGAAAAAATCAGTAACCTCACTGAGCAATTATGCTTACTGGAAGAAGAGAACAAGACTCTGAGGGATGCGTTAAACAAGAAAGTCAATGAGCTTCAGTTCTCAAGAAATATGTATTCTCGAACAGCGTCAAGACTACTTGAATTCGAGTCTCACCTCGACGAATCTTCTAAAGGCACAAACATTGACCCAAGCAGTTGCAGCAATGTGTCACATGAAGTCTCGCTTGCATCACTATCAGAGTTTGACAACGATGATAAAGTTAGCTGTTCAGATTCCTGGGCTTCTGCTTTGCTATCAGAGCTGGAGAATTTCAAGAACAAGAAGCAAACGGGCTCAAGTTTGGTTAGAACTCCCAAAGCTTCAGAGATGAAACTAATGGATGATTTTGCTGAAATGGAGAAGCTTGCAATGGTAACAGGTACAGTCGATAACCGACCTGGAAGCTCTCCTATTTGTTCTTCTGATTCCATTTCAGCTACTGGCCCTGTAGAGAACGAATCTAATGAAAATTCATCAGAGGTAACAAAAACTCCCAGAACAGATCCTGGCGCATCTCCTCAAGATATCAAGTCAGATTCAACGAGCAAATTACCTCAATCTCTTCATATCGTCTTGAATGCGATCATGGACCATATGCGTGTTACGCATAGAAACACTGATGAAGTACTTGAAGATATCAGAAAAGCTTTGTCAGGTGTAAACCATTCAAGCTTAAAACAGACCGAGAATCTCACTGTGGACGGTAGACCAGACGTGGAGTGTTGTATCAGCAAATCGATTCGCAGGATCGTTGAAATTATCGAAGTAGTCAGCTTAAAAGATGAGAGGCATGTCTCACACGGAGAATCAGAAAGGCTTTCAGGTTACACTGCTCGTGTCTTGCAATGGAAAACTACAGAGCTCAGTAGTGTATTGCAACGATTTCTTCAGACTTGTTATGATCTATTAGACAGAAAAGCAGACATGAACAAGTTTGCAGAAGAGTTAAGCTCTGTCTTGGAATGGATGGTGAACCACTGTTTTTCTCTTCAAGATGTTTCAAGCATGAGAAATGAGATTAAGGAGCAGTTCGAGTGGGATGAGTCACGGAGTGGAAGCGAAATTGATATTGGAATAGTTGACCAGGTTTCAGAAGCAGATAAGCTTAAGACAGATGATGTTTCATCTTTGGCTTCCAAGGATCAGCTCATCGTAAAAAAACCTTACAATCACAAGCTACCGAGCAAAATTGTTGAAGAAGAGGCAAAGGACAAGGCAGCAAGGTAAGTGTGAATGCTTGAAGACTTCAATCAATCATTTGAGTTATCTCTGATGAATCCAATGGTTTTCTTGTTGCAGTGCTTCAGCGAGCGAGCTTACGCTGGACGAAACACAAAACATGCGAACTGTAAGAACCAGCACAAGATCAAAACCTGACATTTTGAATTGTTTTTTCCAAGACAAATGAGAGGTTGATTTTCTTATATGTTTGATGACAGGAATTGGAGATCACTGCTGCTTCTGAAAAGTTAGCTGAGTGTCAAGAGACGATTCTAAACCTGGGAAAGCAGCTCAAAGCATTGACTAACTCAAAGGAAACAGCTTTGCTTTCAGACAAACTCACACCTGACTTTACCTCCAAATCGAACAACTTAGCTACTGCACAACCTTCACAAGAGACAAAACCAGAGAAGAGACTGACCACACAGAGATCATCTCTTTTGGATCAGATGAAGGCAGAAGATCATGACAATGGAGGAGAATCCAAGGACCAGAATTCTCAAGCAGAAGATAAAAACGGAAATGGAGGCAAATCTGTTTACAATGAAACTATTGAGGCGTTGGAACAGATTCTTCTCTCAGACAAAAAAAGCAAAGGCCTTGAAACAAACTGCTTCTCCATTGTTCCTCAGAAAAAGAGTGGCGGAGCTAAGAGCCTGTGGAGGAAGCTATTAGGGAGAAACAAGAAAAGCAAGAGCAACAAGATCCCTAATCCATTTGCCACCTAAGAAGATGGTGTCATCTAGACTATAACCTAATACCTTAATCATGTTCTTTTTATGTTACCTGTACTAAGCATACTAAACTGTCATTTTTTCTTAGAATTTTTGGCAGTATATATTTATAGGGAGGATTGCTGTAAGGCCTTAAAAAAAGTTGGTAATTAGTAGAATAATCTCACAATCTCGAAAATACTAGAACAATTTTGTTTTTTGAAAAATCCCAATTTTACTCTTTGGATGCTTTGGTTATAAAAAACGCAGTTACGAAAATACCATTATTATTTAATTTCCACGTCAGCAGGAAAACTAACGCGCTAAGAAATAAGTCTATCATCGTTAATGGTAGAGATATTTTTGTTGATAGACTTAAATGTTTATGGGTAGATATATTATCCATTGATAGATTTGTGTAAATGTTGATGATTTGTAAAATGTTGGTAGACTTATTTTGGTAGACTTATTTTCAACGTGAAGGTAAATTTGATTTTGTTGATATATTTTTTGTTATGTAAGGTAAATTTATTTCGATTTGGTAGATATAATGATGGAAAGTTGACTTTGGTGGACGAAATTGGTAGAGTTATTGACCTTTTAAAGTAGATTTGTTTTAGTAAAAATAGATTTATTTTTGAAGAATATAAATCTACTATTAGAGATTTAGATTCATAGTGATAGATTTATTTGTGTATATGGTAGATTTAAAAAACGCGTAGTATATTTGTTATTGCGAAGTAGATTTGTTTTCTGAGTGATAGACTTATACTTACATTTTCGAACATGAGATTTGTTTTCTGAGTGATAGATATATTAGACAATGTAATAGAGATATTTGGTGGTGGTAGATTTATTATTCAAAAAATAGATTTTTGGGTAATATAATAAATTTATTTTTCATTTTGGAGCATTGATGTTGATAGAGTTATGTGAAAATTGGTAGACTTTTTAAGAATTGGTAGATTTATAAAATTTGATAGAGTTATTTTCCTGCACTTGAAGGTAGACTTATTGATACGAAATTATTTTTTGTCCAACAGTTATTACCGAATTTTCTACATTCAATCACCGCATTAACTACATCTAGGGTAGGTGCCCTTAAGTGTTTGTCGATGATTTCCCCTGTATCAGATGCTCTCTTGATGTTGTATCTCTTTCTCCTCATGGTGGTTAAGATTCAATTTAGTTATATGCTTTTGAAGAGTTCTAGTCCCAAGCTACCCAAAGATTCACCACTGGTTTTTGTTGCAAATCTTCAACAATTTGCCGTATTTTTGCGTCACTTTGAAAACGAGACGATAAGCCTATGCGTCGAGGTAATGACAAAGCAGCGAGTAATGAGCTGAATGGGAAAAGATCTTCAGGTTGCGAGGATTTGTGTTGTTATGTAATAGACTTGTGTTGTTTTGTAATAGATTTGTGTTGTTTTGAAGTAGACTTATGTTATATTCATACTTTACCATTTGACAAGTTTACCACTTACTACCAGAAATCTACCATTCAGTTGTCAACAAATCTTACAATAAAACAACTCTACCATTCAGTTGTTAAATAAGTCTATCACCGATTTAAATCTGCTTCAACAATTGTAGGAATGGTTCGTCTATGCGACCAATCTACCAAAATAAATAGCAAATAAACACCAACAACGCTACAACAAGAAAATGGTCCTCTCAAGGTACAATCCTTAATCTTTGAGCTGAAGGGTTTGCCTAAAAAATTCTTCTGGTAACTCGTCCTTAGTCTCTGCCGCATATTTCATCCATATCGTAGCAACTGTGTCATCAACTGTGTGATCATTCTGTTTCATTTCACTTCTAGTCTCAGTAAAGAATCAGTAATCTTTGACCCAATGAATCTATCTTTCGCAGGGTTTAGATAAATCTCAAATGTAGACACCGAATGCAAAGATCATTCGATTCCATGTCATCTCAAGTCTCAAAGAAAACATCACTAATTGTTGATGGAGTGACTATTAAAAGAGACTTCTCAATCTCTGTACAGAACAAAGTTGGCGATATCTTCTAGTCCAGCTTCCTTGTAGCACTGAGCAACCCGTTCCAGTGACTCGTCCCATGTCCCTTCAAGCGACGCTAGATCCAGTAAGTACCCAGCCTCGTCGAAAGATGCCTGACAATTACAAGTTTTGTTTCAGTCCCTTGTATCCAAAAGCATGATATGAGCATCTGAATAGGAATACCGAATATATGCAAAAAACAAACCTGGGCCCTTGGCTTTCCCCGGTCAATATCTCGTTTTCTTCCTTCTCCTGTAACTCTCTCTTTGTACTGCACAATTTTTTCTTCTCCCCACTCTGCTATTCGAGCAATTTCCTGCGCAGCCATTTCATATATTCAACACTTTTATCAATTCTCTTTACAATAACCGAAATGGTTTAACAACATTCAAGGAATCGTACCTCGTATCTGCATCCTAAGGTCCACCACGAAGATTTCAGAGCACCCCTAGCCGCATCTTTTGCTTCTAGGCTACGCCCAAGCCTACATACCAACAGAGGTCTTAGAGATTTCTAGAAAGGACATAAGAATCTATACGTAGATACATTCATGAGGGGGAAAGAGAGATGATGAGAGAAGATCATACGAACTTCAGCAAAACCTTTGCGTTGAAAGCAAAAGGCCGGGCAAATCCGGGGAAGTTCCCTCTCTTTGTATAAAACTCGGCAGCCACCAAAGCTGAAACCTTGTATGAGCAAGTGAAGATAGTTAAAAAAGGGAAAAACAAGTTAACTACTACAGGATAGATGTTGTTACTAGCCTTACATGGTCTCCATTCTCGATATGTCGAATAACTTTTCGTTCTAGAGAATCCGGAAACAGTCCAACCTGAATAAGCAAAGCTAACAATCATCCCAACATCCATGTGCCAAAAAGCGTCTGATATTAAAACTTTCAATATATATGTACCTTTCTTAAGAGATAGATATCTAAATCCATCAGTTCTGACCTGGCAAAGTCACCTTTACTGTAAATTTTCTTCCCAGCTTCACCTGCAGCATCGAAGATTACTTGACTGGATTCTTCGGGTTTAGAAACATCTTCTTCCATCAATATTCTGTGAATGAACTGGTCAACCTGAATGTTGGCCACTCATTGTTAGATATGAGAATGAAGAGCCAGCAAAAAAAAAGCTAAACAGAGTTCAACGCATCTCATTACATTATTGGCTAAAAACCAAACCCCATGTTTCTGAACTTCAACCACAGGCATCTCCATACTGTAAACACCAGAAACAATAATAAGATAGTAAAGAAGAAACAGAAGAGAAACATGACGATATAACAATACAATAGGTGATCCTCTGACCTAGGACGAGCTGTTGGCCACCGTAGTAGAGCAATCGAAGAACCTGAAGATGAAAGACAAGACACACAAAATCACAGCTCCAACTTAGAAGACTTCTGGTCAATATGAACGTGTTTCAAAATGAGACAAAGAAACGTCCTAATCATACCCGGGCTGATTCTCACCAATGGGATAGTAAGAGGCAACAAGCCTTGCTTTGCACCAGGAGAAACTATGGATTTGCCTAATACAATATCATTACATAACATCACAAGCATGTTCATCGTAAACATGATCATTGATCAACCAAGTCAATATTAACCAGTATTCAAGCTGCTTAACATGTAAGATTGATCTACCTCTAGCTTTGTATATACTCAGCAGCTGAGTCAGATGCTTAGGAGGCTGAGCTTTGGCTATGTCCTTAATAAAACATTCATGATCTGCAATACGCAAAATTCCACAGAATCACCCGTTAATCTTCAATTCGTTGGTGTCTCAGTCTCAACTTCAGCTCAGTAACAATTCGGGAACCGATCTCAAGCTATCATTTCCAGAAATTGAAATGAAATAGCGAAAATGTGAATCAGAAGAAGGGAAAAATACAGCTCACCAGATAATGGAGAAGAAGAAGAAGAGCAAAAGGATCTGGCGGCGAAATTTCTGCCTAGACGAAGCATCAATCCGCGTCTCCGTCTAATAGCCACCGCGCCGGAAAGCATCTTTAAAAGGTTTTCCGATCGATCGCCGTGACTGTTCCTCTTCCGATGTGATTACAGAGAAGAAGCTTCGAAAACGGTGTGACAAAAAGGAGGCGGATTGAGAAAAAGTCCCGAAAATAAAGCCCAAAATTAGGGTTTAAGAGCCCATAAATCCGGAGCCCAGCAAGAAATAGAACCAGGCAATGTTCTCGAGCTGCGAAAGATTACGACACCGTTGCCGGAGATATTTAACCGGAGAAATACACTTTTCCGATGTACAGTGGGTATTTCAAATCGATCTGCCACGTCGCTATTTCCCACCAACTTTAATTTTAATCGAGAAAATATTTGTCTTAATTTCACGCTTCCCGATTCATAACAACTGTTAATGTTCTCTATAAAGTATGTTTTTTTTCTCAATCGGAAATTTCTAATTTTGAAGAAGATAACAAAATAAAAATTGAAGATAATATTAGGGTTTATACGACCCGCCAAATTACTTCTCTCCTCCGACATTTCAGATTCGCGACCCGGATCCTGACCCGAACCCGCATTTTCCTTGGTTCCGATCTGGCTCCTTGACAATGGCGTCGGGAGCTTCTCCTTCTACTTCGGCTACCAGATCGGAGCCGCACAAGGACTCTACGGTGCGTCATTTTCACTCTTCTCAATTCCGTCTTTGAATTTCTCGAAATAGAAACTTTTTCCTTTTTCTGCTATTGAGCCATTGACTGTTTCTTTGCTTTTGTTTGACTCAAGAGAACGAAATCTAAATGGCTTGATTTTTGCTTCTACTCGCTCGTTCTTGGATCTAGAGATTACTGCATTGTGAGCTTAAAAGTTTGTTTTTAGGATGAGAAAACCATTTTGCTACAAATGATTGAACACTTTGGAAATGAGTGTAGAGGAACTTCATTTTTGATGGTTTTTTGTTGACAAAAAGTGTTTGATTGTTAGATTCAAATTCTCAGATTTCTCTCTGTCACATTGTTGTAGACATCTCAGCCGGAGGAGAGAGCTCCAGCTTCTAAGGAGGTATCAGCAGTAATAGATTCGCTTAAGAAGAAACTTGCAGCTGATCGGTGTATATCAATAAAGGTCAATATTGTTCATTGTTTATAAGTTTTATTTTATTCGTTTCGGTTTCCGATTTCTAGAAGTTGATGATTCGTTTCACCAGAGAAGGATTGATGAAAACAAGAAGAGTTTGCGTGGCATTACTCATAGCTTTATGAGGTCGTCCATGGACAGAGGAGGTAGCTATAAAGATGGTAGTGATCTCTTAGTTAAGAGGCAAAGAGATTCACTAGGTATGAAAAGCGGAATTGATGCAAACGATGGAGATAAGAATAACCATAGCTTCTTGGAAGATGGACATGTCAGTGCAGCGATGGCTCAAGGATCCAGTGTCCCTGTTAAGATTTCCTTACGTCCAATCAAGATACCTGATATCAAACGTCTCTCGCCTTATACCACATGGGTTTTTCTGGATAGGTATGTTGACATTTACGTCACATGAGTACTTTCTATTTAAAACGTTCAACATTTAAATCACTGTTATATAAATGATGCAGGAATCAAAGAATGACTGAGGACCAGTCTGTAGTGGGTCGAAGGAGGATTTATTATGATCAAACAGGTGGGGAAGCACTCATTTGTAGTGATAGTGAAGAAGAGGTGATTGACGAGGAAGATGAGAAAAAAGATTTTGTGGAGCCTGAAGACTTTATTGTTCGGTCGGTATATAAATAGAATAGCATCGGTCTAATTCTTCGCATTTCAGTCTTGTAGTGTGAACCTTTTTTTCTGCTGTGTTCATTGTTATACTCTTTGCATTCTCACTTATGTTCTTTGATTTAATTTTCCTTTCATTTCTACAGCATGACCCTTGAGCAACTAGGTGTTTCAGACTGTGTCTTGGAGGAATTAGCAAATTTCTTGTCCAGAAGTTCTAGTGAAATCAAGGTATCAACACTTTTTTCTCTATGTAATGCCGGTATGAACTATTATGTCGTAGTCTTCTATTAGAATCCAGAACTTTCAATTGTAGGATAAGAAAACAGAGTGAGTGTGTGCATCGTTTAAGGACATCCAATTAGTTTTGTTCCAGCCCTTTCCCAATTGGCTTTTTGCAGAGATATGAACACCGAACATCTTATACAGGCAAGACATGCAGTGCTTATGAAGGAAAAAGAAGTATCCGAGAGTGGCGATAATCAAGCAGAGAGCTCCCTCCTCAACAAAGATATGGAAGGAGCATTAGATTCTTTCGACAACCTGTTCTGCCGTAGATGCCTTGTTAGTGCATTTCATTTCAGTCTAAATTCTTGAAGGGTTATTACTTGATGTTCTAGGAACAATTGACTCTTTTTTACTTGTTATGTGTCTACGTAGGTATTTGATTGCCGGCTGCACGGGTGTTCACAAGATCTTATATTTCCCGTGAGTTAGTGCTAAGTGCTAACTGATGAATCTTATTGTACAATTTAATAGTTACTTATTTTAGTTTTATTCTGTGGGCTTTTTAGGCTGAGAAACCAGCTCCATGGAGTGCTCCTGTAGATGAAAATTTAACCTGTGGTGCAAAATGCTATAAAACGGTAAAATTTGTGTTATTTATGTAGCTAAGCTCACCTCCTAGAAAGACCGGCTTGACAAAAAGAATTGTTTTCATTCTATCAGCTTCACAAGTCTGAAAGAATTCCAGGATATGGCACCACTGAAGAAAAGACTGGCACCTCATCAGATGGTGCTGGTGCTAAGACCACATCCAAGAAATTCTCCAGCAAACTTAAAAGGAGAAAACCAAAGACCTTCCCAAGTGAAAGTGCATCGTCTAATGAAAAGTCCACGCAGGAAACAAGCGACTCAGAGAATGGAGTTCAGCAGGATACGAATTCCGATAAAGTTTCTTCCTCACCAAAGGTGAAAGGTAGTGGGAGACGTGGAGGTCGTAAGAGGAACAACAACCGAGTCGCTGAGCGAGTTCCTCGTAGGACTCAAAAGAGACAAAAGAAGACAGAAGCCTCAGATACTGATTCCATCGCCAGTGGAAGTCGTTCACCAAGCGATGCAAAACATAAAGAAAATGAAGATGCTATTTCCTCATCTCAGAAGCATGTAAAATCTGGGAACTCTGGGAAGTCAAGGAAGAATGACACTCCTGTAGAAGAATCCAAGAATTCTGTGAAGGATGACGATCCTGTTTGTCAGTCAAATGAGGTTGCATCTGAACCGTGTAGCAATGAAAGTTCAAGGAAAGACGAATTTGTGGGTGAAAATGTATGCCGAGGAGGATTGGCTGGAAACAAATCGTGGAGACCACTTGAGAAAAGCCTTTTCCAAAAAGGTGTCGAGATATTTGGAATGAATAGGTGAGTAACAGATGCAGTCACTACTGCTAGATTATCTTTCCGCTTCAGACTTTTATATAAAATCTATGTGATATAGTCATATCAATTCTTTATTTCTTAACAGCTGCATGATTGCTAGAAACCTTTTGAGTGGCTTCAAGTCATGTTGGGAGGTCTTCCAATATATGACTTGCTCGGAGAATAAAGCTTCCTTCTTTGGAGGTGACGCATTGAATCCCGATGGTACTTCCAAGTTTGATATCAATGGAAATATGGTATAATACTATTTCTTTTTGTATACACATTCCAAATAAAATGGATTTACTTCTCTTGGGAACTAATACTTTTGTCATTGGACTGGACTAACCAGGCTAATAACCAAGTTAGGAGAAGGTCGAGATTTCTACGTAGAAGAGGCAAAGTGCGTCGCTTGAAGTATACATGGAAGTCTGCTGCATATCATTCAATTAGGAAAAGAATTACTGAGAGGAAAGACCAGCCGTGCCGTCAGTTTAATCCATGCAACTGTAAAACTTCTTGCGGGAAAGAATGTACTTGTTTGCTAAACGGGACTTGCTGCGAGAAGTACTGCGGGTAATCATGTTGATCTAAGATCATCCATATCTGTATTTCTTAGCCTTGGATTTTTCCCTACCAACATCCTTTGTTTTCTCTGTAGTTGCCCAAAGAGCTGCAAGAATAGGTTTAGAGGTTGTCATTGTGCCAAAAGTCAGTGTCGAAGCCGTCAGTGTCCATGTTTTGCTGCAGATCGAGAATGCGACCCAGATGTTTGTAGGAACTGCTGGGTCATGTAAGTCTATTGGCCATGCAATTGTTTACTCTTTCGTTTTGTGTACTAGTTCGTCTCTTCAGAGGTCCACGAACATATTGCTACTTTATTTTTTTTCAAATAGTTCCAGTTCCGCTAGTACTGTGTCTGAATGAATTTGAATATGCAGTGGTGGGGATGGTACGCTCGGGGTCCCTAGCCAAAGAGGCGATAACTACGAGTGTAGGAATATGAAATTACTTCTGAAACAACAACAAAGGGTAAGTACATAACTAGGATGAATCATTAAAAGATGAGAGATGAGATTGCTAAGTTCGCTCCTCTTTTCTTGTGAATTCAGGTGTTACTTGGAAGATCTGATGTTTCTGGTTGGGGAGCTTTCTTAAAGGTAAAGTAGATGCAAGATTTGTTAAATAGAATTGAAGTCTTTTTAAAAGAGAGTGAACTATGTTTGGAGTTTTGACTTGCCTTAAGATAAAATCTTGTTCCTGCTTACAGAACAGTGTAAGTAAGCATGAATACCTTGGGGAATACACAGGAGAGCTGATCTCGCATAAAGAAGCAGATAAACGTGGAAAGATCTATGATCGCGAGAACTCGTCTTTTCTTTTCAATCTAAACGATCAGGCACGTCTCATCTCAAATATCTTTCCCATTCTTTAGCTTGTCTTCGATATAAAAACTTTGCTATAAATCGAAAACTTTATTTGGATTTCCTGCAGTTTGTGCTAGATGCTTACAGGAAAGGAGACAAATTGAAATTCGCTAACCATTCCCCTGAACCTAACTGTTACGCAAAGGTAAAACTGGAAAGATGTTAAAGACACGGTTTTTGTATGATTTGTCTAAACCTGACTGGAGATTTCTGTGTCTGTTTAAGGTCATTATGGTTGCTGGAGATCACAGAGTTGGGATTTTTGCAAAGGAGAGGATAATGGCTGGAGAAGAACTGTTCTATGACTACCGGTATGAGCCAGAGCGAGCTCCAGCTTGGGCTAGAAAACCTGAAGCTTCGGGTTCTAAGAAAGACGAGAATGTTGCACCTTCTGTTGGTAGACCAAAGAAGCTTGCTTAGTTGCAGAAGCCAAACACTGCATCCACACACACGACAAAAACAAAATTAATCATTTTTTTTGGCTTAAACCCTATATTTATAGGTGGAAGAACACATTGATACAAATCCATGCATTTTGCTGAGTCTAAAGAAAAGTTATATTCGTTGGATTTTTAACGTCCTTTTTTTTTTCATTTCATGGTTAAGCGACTTGAGTTTTTATTTCATTCTATTTTTTTGTTGCGTAGAATGCAAGAAATTTAAGTAAGTTATACATTTCTGTTGGATTGGTATCATTGCATTGTGTTGAGACTCGGTTAGGTTTGTAAATTACAGATGAGAAGCTCAAAGCTCTCTCCACGGAAACTTGATGAGCTTGCGCCCTGTTACTCATTCTTAAATTAATTTCTTTCCGAAACGAAATTTGAGTCTCTGCTAAAACAGAGACCTAAAATACTAAATTGAACATTAATCAATTTTACTTAAAGAAAAGAACTGATGTTTTGGGAGTTGAACCCAGGGTCTATGATTCTGATGCTGGTCCACTTGCAGTTCCTTTGAGCAGGCTTGCACAAGCACACGCTTTGTGGTCCCAAAAACTTGATTGCCACAATACTGTCTCTGCGGAATCATAGTTTGTTAATCAGATAAAAAAACAGAGCAAGAAACACCATCTGATGCAAGAGAAGATCAAGGCAGCTTACCAGTAGAGAAAGCTTCAAGAGCGAGAGCCAGGTAAGAAGCAGAGACATGGCTAAATGGAGAGATACCCCTTGCCCACCAAGTCTTGCCCATTGATTGACTTTCCTAATATACCTTTTTTTTACATCAGAGTTATGAATTTTAACTCTTGTCTTGTGAATGATCATAATAGTGAACCTATCTTACACACATCAATTGAGTAGACCAAAATGACAAAATAATTAATGTGTCAACACCAAAATCTTTCTCACGTTTAAACGAATAAACAGAATGAGACACTATTATTGATCGTAAGACAATTCTTCCTATAAGTAAAGCTTATCATGAGGAGACAATTCTTCCTGTAAGTAAAGCTTATCATGAGGAGACATTATGTAAATGCTGGAACGAAAAAAAAAAGTAACGTTTTCAA
The DNA here is from genome assembly GCF_000478725.1 of Eutrema salsugineum. Taxonomy (NCBI): domain Eukaryota; kingdom Viridiplantae; phylum Streptophyta; class Magnoliopsida; order Brassicales; family Brassicaceae; genus Eutrema; species Eutrema salsugineum. The sequence goes on from NW_006256867.1 coordinate 1,882,858, forward strand.
CAAACAGCTCAAAAAACTTAGATTCTTTCAAAACGACAATGGCAGTCTCTATGAAAAAAAAACTGGAAAGAGCAGAACAGCTCTTCTTTAGTTCTTGTTCTTCAATGTTTCCTGAAGAGACATAACACACCTGGTTCCTACTCAGAGTTGTTATCAGACTCATCAGAGTCATTTTCAGAGTCTTCATGCGCAGTGTAATCATTGTCAGAGGAGTCTTCAGAATCTTCATGCTCGTCAGAATCTTCGTGCTCGTCAGAATCTTCGTGCTCGTCAGAACCATTCTCCTCAGAACCATTCTTGTCAGAATCTGCACCGGGAATGTCAAGAGGATTTACAACATCCTCGAACAAGTATTGGGTAAACTTCATACCATCAAACCTGTAATGCCATTTAAAAAAAAAACATTCAGTTGACATTTAACATTCAAAAGAACACATCAAAAACAATAAAACTGATGAAACTAACCTTTCAGGGTTAGGGCTATAGTAAACACATTTTACAAATCGGCGCAAATTTACAGTCTCCCCAAGCGCCTCAGTGTACTTTATCAAGGCATAGCCTCTAACAAGAAATTTTGTAGTAGAGTACTTCCAGTCGTTTTGGCGATCCTGGTATCTGGCACACCGTTTCAAGTACAGCCCAGGTTGCCCAGCTGGAGCTTTAGGAGCTGGATCCCCAGTGAGTTCAACCAATTCTGCACGTCTAGCAAATAAAGTCTCCAAATCGTTTGGTGTCAAAAGTTGGGATGCAGAGCGTTGAAAAAGATCTTCGAGGCCTGAACAATAATATCAAATCATTTAGAAACGAACTATCTCCAAAAAGGTCAGACTCAATCATCAAACATAGCAACCAGATTTGGTCAAAGAAACTATGTATATCGCAATGCAACTCAGAAGCGAACAGTACTGAAAATCACAATTAAACAATACGAAAAGTCAACCATGGAAAACCACTAAAGTGAAATGGAAAATATTCACCAGATACAGAAGAGTCGGACATGTTGAAACCATTAGAGAGAAGTATAATCAAAACATCCTTCAAATTCATCTCAATGTTTAGTGACTAAAGATGCTATCTTTGACTTAATGCACTGAAGAGTAAATTTAACAAGAATTCTATTTCCATAGCAACTTGAAATCCCTTTCTGAGCCTCTAGTGCCACCAAATCGGGTGTAGTACATTTATCCATAGCAACCGAGTTAGTATTCCAAGGCAGTTTTGCATTGTACAATAAAAGAAATTCTGAACTACATTTTCTCATGATTGAAAAGGAAACATCCTACAAGTTAAAAGATACTTCAAGCAGAAAGAGAGACACCTACAGTTCTAAGAGTATGAAACTAAACAGCTTTGGAGTAGATAATTTATGTGATGAATGAATTGCACATATAAATGAAATTAAATGGAGTATTTTTGATAATATGCAAGAATTGTTTGTTTTACTGCCGAATTAGACAAAAAAAATCAAAAGTGGTTTCTATTCTCCAAAAAACATCGTCGAAAGATAAAAACAGATAATAAATTAGATAAGTGTAGCAAAAGTAGCATGAAAACTTAATTTGTATATGTTTTCGGGTTTATTTTATTCGAAGAGATTTTAATTTAGCTAAAGAAATTACATTTTAGCCGAGGAATTTTAATTCTGTATAGCCACATTATTCATTTTAGCAGAGAAAATCTTTCACAAATGGGGATAAATAAGGTACAGTTAGACACATATATACAATTATCTGTATATACAATTACCTTTAAAGGTGTTCATTGCGGCCTCAGCCTCTACTTTCTCGGCATGTGCTATCAGCAAACAATTATCGATGTCTTCATCATCGGGTTGACTAAACACTGCCAAAGAAGAGGCTATGACGTTTGTTGGTCCTAAGGATTTTTGCCGTTCCCTAGCAATTTGAACTTCAACACTTTTCTTTCGTTCCAATCTCACCATTTCACCATTTACTGACTCCTTGAATGTGACAAATAAATTCACAGACTTATCTGATTTATGCAACGAACGGAAGAATTTGTACTCTCGATGAGTAACTATCACACATGGACAACTCCCGTGACCATTAAGCTCAGCTCGAACATCATCAAATCAGTAGGAAATCTCCACCGAATCAACTCTCGGGTCTAATCCGAACTCATGCGCAATCAGATTTCTCAAATTCTTTGGTCCAGACACATTTTTGCAATTTATGCACCTTATATGACAAGATATGCCCATTTTGAAATCCCAATCTCCTGTATAGTACCTTATCCACGTTCTTGCCATCACGAGAATGAACACATCCACTACAAATCGCGAACACCATATCTAAAAAATTACTGGCAAATCGCGAACACCAAAACTAAAAAATTCGAAAATAACTATGAAAAATCTATGGGTGTACAAGGATATAATTAAGTAACTAACCGTGGTTGTTGTCCTCTTGAACATCGTATTATTTTCCCTTCAATTTCAACATCTTCTCGAAAAGGAAACTAGGGTTTCCAAATTAGTTTGGGTACTTTGTTTCTTATTTTCACTCAATTTATCTCCATTATCTCTAATTAACCATAATTTTTTCCCCACCAAATTAAAATGGATGAGTAGTTTTGCTTGTAATGGTTTTGATACTTTTGCTATAGTTTCCGGGCCATAACCAAAGCCCAGTATGCTAAGATGGTTTTTTGGAAAATTCATTCCCAAATTCGAAAAACAGGCCCACTAAACAATTCAATCGTATGCGTGAGTTTCTCTCTTCTCGACTGTTACGCGCGTGGACTCTCTACTTCTGGAACCCACACTATTTTCTGCATCTGTCTCTCTCTGAAAGACAGAGTTCTCTATCTCTATCTCTCTCTAAAAACAAGAGTAAACTTTGGTTTATGAAAGTATGTCTCCAGCCAAACTAATTAAATCTCAAAATTACCTATTTTTCAAATTAAAACTTAAAAATTTCCTTATTTTCAAATGAACCCAAGTGAAAATTGGTAAAAAGTTAAAATACAAATCTTTTGCAATGGAGGTCATAATCACTAGTGGTGGAGCTCAGTCGGTGTTTGTTCTGATGGCGAAGAGAAGTGTTGGCGGAAGCAGCAGCGATTTGCAGACACGCTTAGATCAGGATACATATTTTTTAATTAGCTTTTTACTAAGAAGGGATTCTTACTTTAAGGATAAAATTAAATCAAAATTAGCCAATAATCTAAGAATTCGTTTCTTATTTAAGACTTTTAAGAATCGTTTTTTAAGAGCCAGGTGTCTATTCGTGATTGGCTAGATTTATTGAAAAGGAAAATAACTTCTCTCTTCTACGCGACTCTCTCTCGACGCTTCTCTTCGCTCACTCCGTCGCCGATTCGGTCGCCAACCTCCGTCGCCAACCTCCGCCGCCGATTCGGTTCGATTAGGTGCTTCTCTTCGCTCTCTCCGGTAATCAATTTTCGCTTTTTGATCTGAATATTGAGTATAAGCCTTCTGTTGAAGAGAAGGGAACTGAGAAAAACGGATCTGTATTGGTTGAATCGAGTTTAGAAGTAGAATATGATGATGATGATGATGTGATCACTTCCAAATGCATATATATTGTAGAAAGGTACAAGATGAACTGACATGAATATATTGAGTTTTTCTTCGTCTTAATTGATGCAGTGGATTCGTAGCTCAAACCCATTTCAAATATCGTGTTTATGTTTCTGAATATATATATATATATGCTTGGATAAATATAGTGCTGTCTAGTTGAACTTATGCATGTGGTTTGCTTTCAGATTGTGAACTGCCTTCAAGCTCAAGAACTATTGGCGAGAGAGAGCTTGGTGATAGCTCTTCTGTTATCCCTACTCAGAGCAAACTGAATTCACTAACTGTCATTGATCAGGAGAGAGCAAGGAAAGCTGCTATTGCAGGTACGCATCATCTGCTAGCATGAGCATCAACACACATTATCATGACTCCGAGTCAGCCGTGGAAGCTCGGAGAAGACTCTGTATCTATGGGAAGAAGACTGTGTATCTATGGCTTCTGCCGTTCCATTGAGATGCTTAGTGATGTTGTTGAAGACACTGTCTTAGAACATGGTGATTGGTGGAGAGGTTTGGTTGTTCTCACTCCTTTCGCCATGAAAATCTTTCTCAGTCAAGTCTAATTACCTCTTGCTTTGCATGCGTTAAAGGTCGTTGCTACAGAGAAAGAGATCAAAGGTGGTTTACAAGAGAAGCTAACAATGACGGTGGCCGGTTCCATATCTCTGGGGTGTTCCTCCGGCTGCAGAAAGGCTTCACCGTGCGGTTCGAACTGGCGGAGGCATCGTTGACAAAGTTTATTGGCAATGGTTTTTCTTGTGATTCTTGAAATTTCTCCAATAATAATGGGTTCTTCTATTGTATATAAAAAATATCATTGTACAAAACCATTACATTTGGTATATAAATGCCACTAAATCCCCTTAATTGTATTATTCCATTTTGTTGATGGTTTTAGTTCCGATCTTAGAATGGATCTTCATTTCTTTTTTTTTAAGAACTCCATTAAAGATTTTTGCATTGGAGGCTACACAATCTTAATTTTTTAATTGAGATTCTTGACTCAACATTAAATTACTTAAGAACCCCATTAAGGGTACTTGCATTGCTGATGCTCCTCCGGTAACATATGCATATACACGTGTTGGCTTTGTTGTGTAACTGTTTTATGGGCTTGTTTGATATAGGGTTTAAATTGTACATTGTATGTTTTGCTTATTAAGCTTTAATGAAACTTTTGGTCGACAAAGAATCTTATCTTATATATAAAAGACAATCAACTTTCTCTATATGCTTGACACATCAGCATTGGAGAAGTTGACACTTGTCAACTAAATTTTAAATAATAAATTTTAATATTAAATTTTAAAACATTTAAAGAATATGAAAAGTTTGTATTAACTAACATTTATATAAGCACTTAAAAAATATGAAAAAATTGTATTAACTAACATTTATATTGATGTTAAACAAAAATTTATGTTATAACTAATTAAAAATATTGATAGATATATATATATATATAATTTTTATATAACTGTTGATTATTTAATAATATTCAAGATGTTAAAATTAATTTTTAAGATTATTTATAATAAAATACTAACAAGTAGCAAATAAAATGATGATTATATTAATTTTAATTTTTTTTTATTAATTGACTATGAATTAATATTTGTGTAAATGTCAAACAAAATTATGATATAACTAATTAAAAATATTGAATAATATATATTAATTTTAATATAATTTTAGATTATTAAATAATATTCAATATATATTTTAAATTAATATTTTAAAAAAAATTAGAATAAAATATTAACAAGTAAGTAAATAATAAGTGATGATTATATTAATTTTTATAAAAATATAACAAAAAAATCAAAAAAATTGAAAAGAAAAATCGCACGTAACGTGCAGGTATTCACCTAGTACTAATAAAAGTTAAAGCTAAATGTTTTTAAGGGTGTCCACATAAGATTTAAAAGTGTAATTCTATTGGTCCACATCAGTATTCAAAAATTAAGGAAAGTTTACAAATTCTAATATTATTGCTGAATAAAGAAATTAAGAAAATTTACAAATTCGAATATTATTGCTGGATAAAGAAATTCTGTATAATTTTTTTATTGTTCCAATTCAACATTGAAAATTAAAAAATTTCCAAATTCTATTATTGTTTTTAAAAATTATTATAGATAAATAAATTATATGAAAAACAAGTCATCAAGACAAGATTTAGATGAGAAGTTGACTTCCTTATACTGGTTTGTGGTTCAAAACGAAGAAGAAGAAGTCGTTTCATGAGATTTTGAGAGAATTCAGGAGCTCGCTAGAGAAATTGGAGTTGATATCAAGTTGTGGTTTAGTTGGAGTTATAAATTCTGAATTGATGAGAGCAGATCTCACGGTGTAAAGAATCAAGTCTTGATAAATTTTAGAAAGGCTTCTTGTCTGTCAAAAGCGAAAAAAAAAGGAGGCAAATTGAGATTCAGTTGGTTTATTGGTAATGGTCGTGACATTGAGGTTGATCGAAATTGCAAGGTTCAGATTATTTTTGCTTCACTGGTTTTCACAATCGAGAGTCGAAGGAGAATAAATGAAAATCAGAGAGAAAGGGAGAGAGATTAGGATTCATCTTCTTCCACGGATATCAATCCAAGTCCCATATCAAAAAATTAGACCAATATAATCTAGTATATAAGCAAGATGTCCAATAGATTAGTATGATGCTTTTTGGGAAAGAGCTCAAAAACAAATCCGTGCGGGCTTTGCCACTTGGGCCCAAAACGGACAATATCATACTAATAGGGAGTTGGACATGAGCTTGAAAAAGCCCAATAATTGGTATCCTTTCAAGCGCAATAATTGGTATCCAAGCGAGGTTCTAGAAAAAGTGGACCTCGACAAGTGGGTGTGAGCTATCTGTTCGGTGTGGGAGGATAAGCCTTCAAGGTGACCTTGTGATTAGGGTACTGGTACCTTATGTCGAAAGTATTCTCCTAACAGTGCGCGAAGGGTTAGGTTAGGCGATACAAGATGGGTGCCAAGTTTCGCAAAAGGTTAGAAGGCCACAGATTTGTGTGGTTCTTGGTTTGAGGGGAGGATTGTTGGGATATCAATCCAAGTTTCACATCGGAAGATTAGACAAAAAGTATCTAATATATAAGCAAGATGTCTAACAGATTAGAATGAGGCCTTTTGGGAAAAATCAAGATTTCCAAAAATAAATTCGTGCGAGTTTTGCCATTTGGCCCAAAACAGACAATATCATAATAATAGGGAGTTGGATATGGGCTTTTCCAACACCCATAATGTTAGATTTTCAGAATTTGAGATTCGCATCAGGAGATAAAGTCTACTTTCTTTTGTTGGACTGGAAATATAGAGATAAGTACAAGTTGGGGTTTATCCTTCAAGTATCTCTATGATGATACAGTTTTCATTTCTTGGAGAATTCGTAATTTCACGTGGAGGAATCAGTTGACAGTCTTTCAACGGTGGAAAAGCATCAAGGTGGAGAAGATGACTTTTCTAGACAAACAAAATTTACAGGCATCGGACGTTGGTGTTAATGGACAGATGTTGTAGCAGTGATCTTCATGAAGTTATAAGAAGAAATTTCTCACCAGTGAAAGGTTTTTGCAAGATTCCTCAGCCAGCTTTGATGTCTCAGAAGAATTTCTGCTGAGCCATGGAGATTTCACTGCAAATCAAGTTTTGACGTTTTTTTCTGGTTCTGATTGGGTTGATGTTATTAAGATATATCAAATCATATCTTTATAATTTCTCCCTCAATTACTCCTCTGTAATTTCTCCGTCAATTACTCCTTTACTAATTGCTGTCTATATGCTTTCTTATTCTCTCTTCCTTTTTGTGTATATAAGAAGAGATGTATCATATTAATAAAATCATCTAATTAAATACTTGAATATGGTATCAGAGCAATGCTCTTAGACTTAAATTCCCAATTTCTTCTTCCCCAATTTCTTCTTCCTGTCTCTTTCCGTCTCAGCTCTTCTTCAATTTCTTTTTTTTTTTTTTTTACTCTCGTCTTCCTCTCATAATGTTTTTTACAACTCCCACTTCTGTCGAAAACACATCTGTGTTCAATGCTCAAAATCCACAGAGTACTCTCTTGTCTGTTAACATGTCGAGTGTTACTAAACTCACAAATCTAAATTATTTGATGTGGCAAAAACAGGTTTGGATTTTTGGAGAAGTCAGATACCGATCCTCAACCAACGGTCACCGTCAATGGTCAATCTGCCCCAAATCCTGACTTTGCTCCATGGCGGAGGCAAGATCGGCTTCTCTATAGCGCAATTATTGGGGCAATTTCAATGCCGCTACAATCTGTTGTCTCAAGCGCCACCACCACCGTCGAAGTATGGAGCATCCTCACTACCACATTTGGAAAACCAACTCGTGGACATCTCCGTCAACTCTGATTCCAGATCAAATCGTGTGTGAAAGGCACAAAATCAATCACTGAATACCTCAGGATCATGAAAGCTAAGGCGGATGAATTAGCCACTCTCAGTAAGCCCATGGACCAAGAAGATCTCACTGAGGACATCCTTGCTGGTCTCAGCGAGGAGTACAAACCCAAAATCGATGCTATCAATGGTAGGGATTAACCAATTTCCTTCGCAGAGCTCCATGAACGTTTGTTGAACTGCGAAGCCATGCTTCTGTGCACAGAATCAACTTCTGTTGCGCCTATTGTTGCTAATGCTACCGAACCTCAAAACCGTCAAACATGGAAATCAAATCAGAACCAGACCAATCGCCATTTTCCCAACCAGAATTTCAGAGGCAATCAGAATCAGACTCGTAATGGATACAAGGGTCGATGTCAAGCTTGTAGGATACAAGGCCATAGTGCTAAGTATTGTCCTGACTTTTGTATCATTCGTGGTCAACACTCCCAAGCATGGCAACCTCCTCAGTCCTTCCAGCAGTCTCCTCAGCCGTGGCAATCACCACAACAACATCAATCGTGGCAGCCAAGAGCAAATCCAGCAATCATGTCGGACTCCTCCACCTGGCTCGTTGACACTGGTGCTTCACACCACATGACGTCTGATCTCAGTAATCTTGCGCTTCACAATCCTTATCAAGGTGGTGATGATGTGATGCTTGGAGATGGCTCGGGATTACAGATTTCACACACTTGTTCTTTATCAATACCCTCTTATATTCGTCCTTTTTTCTTAAATAATTTTCTTTGTGTGCCATCACTTGCTAAGAATCTTATATCTGTTTTTCAATTATGCACAACTAATGGTTGTTTCGGTTACATTTACTCCTACCTACTTTCAGGTGAGAGATCTACAAACGGGAATTCTTCGACCGGAAGGCAACCCTAAAGACGGCACATACGAGTGGTCGATCTCTAGCTCTTCCACTCGTCCATCTCTTGCTTTTGCTTCTTCAACTAAAACAACCATGTCTGATTGGCACTCTAGATTAGGCCACTCAGATTTTCCTATTTTAAAAATAATAATTTCAGAATTTGATTTACAACTTTCCTCAAACGTTTTACTGGATAAGCCTTGTAATGCTTGTTCAATCAATAAAATTTATAAGTTACCTTTTACTTCGTCTTCCATTCAATCAAAACATCCTCTTGATATTATTTTTTCTGATGTGTGGATTTCTCCCAAGATTTCAATCTATGGTTTTAAATATTATGTTCTTTTTGTTGACCATTTTACTAGATACACTGGCTGTATCCTTTAAAACAAAAATCCCAAGTTTTTGATGTTTTTACAAAGTTTAAAACATTGGTTGAAAACCAATTTCAAAACAAAATAAGAACTTTATTTACGGACAATGGTGGTGAGTATATTGGACTTAGACAGATTTCTTTCGAGTCATGGTATATCTCACTATACTACTCCACCTCACACGCCGGAACACAACGGACTTGCTGAGCACCATCACCGACATATAGTCGAAACGGGTCTTGCTCTTCTATCTCATGTTTCGATGCCTTGGTCATATTGGACCTATGCATTTACAATGGCTGTGCACTTAATAAATCGTATGCACACTCCTACTCTTGCTTTTAAATCTCCATTTCAAAATATTTTGGCTGTGATCCAAATTTTCAAAAGTTACGTGTTTTTGTTTGTCTTTGTTTTCTTTGGCTAAAACCTTATGCATCACACAAACTTGATACTCGTTCATCACATGTGTATTTCTAGGATATTCTAATACACAAAGTTCATATTTTTGTCTTGACCGAGAAACTAATCGTATTTACACTTCTCGTCATGTTTTCTTCCATGAATCTGTATCTCCCTTTCAAGTTTCAGGTTCCATCACCGCCACTTCCGCACCCCTTGACGAATCAGATCTGGTGCCAGACTCAACTCCTACTGGTGCTATCATTCCTCTACCTCAAATGACAACCTCATTGCCCACATCATCAATGACAAATGCAGAAATAAATTCTTCACCATATGTTATTGCTGAAGACTCCATACCATCATCAAACACACCACAAACTGTCAGCTCAAGCCAAATAACCAATGTTCCCAATCCAAATCTGCAACCAAGTCCTGAAGTACAAGCCATTCAACAACCGCAAACTATGACACCACCACCAGTACCACATCGAACAAGCAACCGACAACGCAAACCAGTCCAAAAACTCAACCTCCATGCTGCTGTTATCCCACAGTCGGAAAAACCACCCACCACCATCGCACAAGCTCTCAAAGATCCTCGATGGCGCAAAGCAATGCAAGACGAAATCGATTCTTTTACTCGCAATCATACTTACGATTTAGTCTCACCTGAAATGGCTTCTAATGTTGTAGGTTGTCGGTGGGTTTTCACAATTAAATGTCTACCTAATGGTGCAGTTGACAGGTTCAAGGCTAGGCTCGTCGCTAATGGTTTTCACCAACGACCGGGAATCGACTTTCACGACACATTCAGTCCGGTTGTCAAACAAGCAACAATCCGGCTAGTATTTAAGCTTTGATTGGTAACTTTGCGGAATGGCGGAATTGCGGAAAAAATCTTGCGGAATAGATTAAGCGACTTATAAGTCGCTTTTCTGCGGAATGACTTTTTCTTTGTATTTTTGTTAAGCAAAAACGCAGTCTGCGTTTTTGTGTGTATTTTTTCATTACGCGGATTTTTGTTGATTGGCAAAAAACCTGTGGAATTGTGTTTAAAAACGCAATTCCGCCATTTCACAGGTTACCAATCAGAGCCTTAGTGTCTCTGTCTCTCGTGGCTGGCCTCTTAGACAGTTGGATATCAACAATGCTTTCCTTCAAGGGAAATTAGAAGACAAAGTGTATATGATCCAACCACCAGGCTTCTATGATCCTGCGAATCCAACAGAAATTTGCAAGCTACACAAAGCGATTTATGGCCTCAAGCAAGCTCCTAGAGCTTGGAACAATGAGCTGCGAAATTTTCTTCTCTCCGGCTTCACCAACTCGCTTGCTGATGCTTCTTTATTCATCTACAATCAGAATGGTGTTCTTCTTTACATGTTGGTGTACGTTGATGATACAATCATCACGGGAAACAACATGGCTCACCTCAACCGCTTTATACTCTCTCTCTCAACTCGTTTTTCTCTTAAAGATTTTGGCGACCTCTCTTACTTCCTTGGAATTGAGGTCCACTGCAATGCTTTTGGACTTGTATTAACTCAAACTCGTTATATTGCAAATCTTCTTCACAGGACCAAGATGACTGACGCCAAAGCAATGCCCACACCGATGTGTCCAAAAATTGTTCGCACACTCCAAGGAGACGATCATTTACCTAATGCAACTAAATTTCGTGCTGTCATTGGGAGTCTGCAATATTTGTCTCTCACAAGACCAGATATCTCTTATGCTGTTAACAAGCTATCGCAGTTTATGCACCACCCCACAAAAGTTCACTGGTCGGCTGCAAAACAAGTACTCAGATACCTTTTTGGAAAGACTACTACAGGAATCCAACTCAAAGCAAACAACCCACCATCTCTTCATGCCTTCACCAACGCAGATTGGACGGGAAACAGAGATGATTACACATCTACAGGTGCTTATATAGTTTACTTTGGTAAACATCCAATTGCATGGTTATCAAAGAAGCAAAACGGTGTTGTACGCTCATCGACGGAAGCAGAATATCGATCTGTTGCCTCAACTACCTCAGAGGTTTGCTGGATTGTTTCTCTGCTAAGCGAACTGGGCATCAAAATCACCAACACGCCTGCCATATATTGTGACAACAAAGGCGCCACCTACCTTAGTGTCAACCCAGTTTTCCATTCACGAATGAAGCATATTGCTTTAGACTATCACTTTGTGCGTCAACATGTCCAATCCGGCAATGTACGTGTGACTCATGTCTCCTCAACAGACCAGTTAGCCGATGCATTAACAAAACCACTCTCACGGGCTCGGTTTCAGAATCTGTTTGTCAAGATTGGTCTCACCTTCAGTGCTCCATCTTGAGGGGGCGTATTAAGATATATCAAATCATATCTCTATAATTTCTCCCTCAAATTATTCTTCTGTAATTTCTCCGTCAATTACTCCTTTAATAATTGCTGACTATATGCTTTCCTATTCTGTCTTCCTCTTCGTGTATATAAGAAGAGCTGTATCATATTAATAAAATCATCTAATTACACACTTCAATAGATGTCAGTGATGTCACCACTGCACCATCGTGATAAAAATAGAAGTTCTTGTAGATTGGGTCTAAAATTGAAGCACAAAGGATTTAATGACAAGATGGGCTGAGTAAATTTTTTTGAGTCTGGGCCCAATCAGGCTCTAAGCTATGGTCAGTGGCGGAGCTAGAAAAAAAAATTACGGGGTCAATTTTAGTTTATAATGTACTATGAAGAAATTTTACAGGGGTCATATAAATAAATTATCAATATTTTATCTTTTTTTTATAAAAATACAAGTATATATAAAAAAAATTTGTATTTCACCTGAGTCATTTGACCCCTCTCCTAACATGCTCCCTCCGCCACTGGCTATGGTGTGTTTTAAGCTTAGTTGCAGCAGCCAAACACTGAATCCACACACACAACAAAAACAAAAACAAAACCATTTTTTGGGTTAATCCTATGATGGAAGAACACATTGATACAAATCCATGCATTTTGCTGAGTCTAAAGAAAAGTTCTATTTGTTGGATTTTTAAAGTCCTTTTTTTTTTCATTTCATGGTTAAGCGACTTGAGTTTTTATTTCATTCTATTTTTTTGTTGCGTAGAATGCAAAGAATTTGAGTAAGTTATACATTTCTGTTGGATTTTTATCATTGCATTGTGTTGAGACTCGGTTAGGTTTGTAAATTACAGATGAGAAGCTCAAAGCTCTCTCCACGGAAACTTGATGAGCTTTGTGTTCTGTTACTCATACTTAGAGTCCCGAAACTGGACATGAGTCGTCTTCCCTTCAGTCAGTTTTCCAATTACCTACATGTTGAAACCATTAGAGATAATTACAATAAAAACATCCTTAAAATTCATCTCAATGGTTTAGTGACTAAAGATGCTATCTTTAACATAAAACACACACACACAAAAAAAAAAAAAAAGAGGAGAGAGTTCTCACAAAAGAGAGGCATTGATCATCAAGATACACTAGCACGACAACATCATGCACTGAAGAATAAATTTAACAAGAGTTCTATATCTCAATAGCAACTTGAAATCCCTTTCTGAGCCTCTAGTGCCACCAAACCGGATGTGGTAGCTAACCGAATTAGTTTGTTGATTTATAATTGAGTTTGGTCTAAATATTATTTAATAATTGAGTTTAGTATGTTAAGTCTGTATGTGAAATGGTGTGTGTGAAAAGGTGTGTATAAAAAAATGTGTGTGTGAAAAGGTGTGTATAAAAAAGTGTGTGAAATTGTATGTTTTAGAGACATGTCTATTAAGTAAAAATAGTTATTTATACTAAGAGTTATAAGGAAAGGCAAAAAAGATCACAACAGTAATAAGGAAAAGCAAAAAAAAAATATCTAAGAGCATGATTATTGCTATTACCCTTAATGGGTTTCTTGTGATTATTTAATTAATTGATTTGTGGCAAGAAACTATTAAACGAAACTATGTTTTTTTAATGGTCTATTGGGAGAAATCTACATAGGTTTTTTGTAACAAAAAAATAAATTATTTTTTTGTAATGAAAATAAAGATAATTATTTAGATTATTACATTATTAAATCAAAAACAACACAAACAACACAAACATACATTTGAAATGTAAACTTAAATTTTGCAATAAAACTTAATTTTCTGCTTCAGTACGTCCCAAATTTTTGCTAGATATGCTCCAGCAAATCAGCTTGCAATCGATCATGCTGTGGTTTATCCCGAATATCATTTCGAGTACCCATCATATCAGCAATGTTAGAGGGCATATCCGTTGAATACGAGAGATCCACAGTTAAACTTCTGCTTCCTTCTTCATGTTCAAAATCTGAAAGATCAAAATGTTTGTATCATTCTCGTTCGTCTTCTACTATCGTATTGTGAAGTATGATACAAGCCCTCATAATCTTTCCTATTTTTGCTTTATCCCAAAAAAGAGCGGGAATTTTAATAATGGCGAATCAAGCTTGTAAGACTCCAAAAGCATGTTCGGCATCTTTTCGGGCACTTTCTTGACGTTCAGCAAATAAACATGACTTTGGATTTTCTGGAGATGGTATAGATTGGACAAAAGTTGTCCATTTTGGATAGATACCATCTCTGAGATAGTATGCTAACTTATACTCCCATCCGTTGACATATAAATTCACTCTCGGAGTTTTACCTTGTATTATATCATCAAAAATAGGTGAGCGATCAAGAACATTGATATCATTTAAGGTACCTGGGGGTCCCAAAAACGCATGTCATATCACAGATCATATGAAGTTACTGCCTCTAAAACGATAGTGGGTTTTCCTGAACTACATGTATACTGACATTTCCAAGCGGTTGGACAATTCTTCCACTCCCAATGCATACAGTCAATGCTTACTATCATTCCAGAAATTGATTGGTAAACTTTGATTGGTACCAAAGTTTGATTGGAAGAAGGAAGAGAATGGAAAGAGAGAAGAAGTATAGAGAACAAGTTTGATGTTTTTTGGTTTAGACAGAACTTACGATTAAAAGAGAGAAGAAGTATAGAGAACAAGAAGAATATATGATACAAGAAGTGCTCATCATCTCTCTATAAATAAACGTCTACAAACTTAGACATGTGGTGTCAAATAGATTTACATTTGGTGGTCTCAAAATTAGATGCAAACTTTGTGGTCTGTGAACAAAAAAAGAAAAGACAAGACAATACTGAATAAAGACTTGTGACACTCGTTTGGTGTTTTGTGCCCACTCCTATTCAATAATTGTTCTCCGCCGAGTGGAAATGCTGTCACACACATCTTTTATCTGAAACACACAAAAAAAGAACAACCATAATGAGCTGTCAACAAAAGCAAAGTTCATACTTAAAACAAAAGTTCATCATCTTTAGTTAATCATTTTAAGCTCATCATGTAAGCTCATACGTAAAGCTCATTATCTACATTCATAGTTAATCATTTTAAGCACATCATCATCTTAAAGCAAAGACTAAAAAGAGCATAGTTGATAGATAAAGAACATTCAATTACTTAACTGAAACACATAAGTTCATAGATATAGAACATAAAGAACAACCACATTCAAAAACAATCTAAAACCGAAAGATCAACTTAAGAGAAGCACTTAACCGAAACTTAAAGGTTTAAAGGTAAACATAAAATTAAGCTTAAACATTAACTTGAAAAGAGGAAGATTCTAAAACAGCTCAGTAATGAGTTTCTTCTTAAGATCTTCCTCATAGTCTGATAGTGGCCCTTGCTTGGCTAAAAGGCATTCAAGTATACCCATCTTCTTGATATTTGCCTTCATTGCCAAGTCTTTCTCTTGAATTTGCCACACTGCTTGTAACTTCTCCAATGGTTCTTCTTTCTCTATGGCAACCTTCTTAGCCTTGGCTTTTGATGCCTTAACACCTGCTGGTCGCTTGCTTACATTATCTTCCTCACAAAGCTGGGTTTCCTCAGCACCCAACCATCTAACCCTCTTTTTTTTTTTTGAGTTTCCAGCGGCTTTGTGTGTTGAAAGCTCTGACCATTTCTGATCATTCTTGAGCTCATACCAAGCATGTTCTAAAGTGAACTTTTTTTTTTGTGATTGTTGTAGAAGATCTCATGAGCCATTTTGAGAATATCATTCTCACTCTGACCACTGGCTCTCTCTCTGCAAGCTGCTGCGTATGCTCCACAAAATTTGCAGACTTGATCATTTATTTTCTGCCACCTCTGTTTGCATGGTATGGACTCTATCTTTTCACGTCCAGCAGACTTTAGAGAAGCTGAAAAGAAGGCGGCTATGCGCTTCCAAAATGCTGTTGATTTTTGTTCATTCCCCACCACAGCATCCTTGCCCGTGTTTAACCACGAGCTGATGAGCAAAAGGTCATCACTCGGGCTCCACTGCCTTCTTTCCTTCTTTTCCGTTGCAGGTGATGCTTCACCGAAGGATGCATCATACAGAGGAGTTTCTTCTTGAAGACTTGAGGCGTATCCGCAGAAGACTGAATCTTGTTGACTGTTCAACAGTTCAACAAAGTTGGAGGATGGGAAAGATGGACCCGAAGAAGGGAAAGCCATATGGTATGAGGAAGAGGTTAAAAAAAGATAAAATGAAAGAGATGAAGCACAAAGCAAGAGAATGTGATTTTTTGAAGAGGAAGAAAGAGAAGCACGAACTGAGAAGAAGGAGAAGCTCAAAATGAGATAAGGAAGCAATGAGAAGATGTTCAGAAAGAGAGGAAGCACACGCTTTAAAAGAAACCCATAAAGCATTCAAGCACAATACAAAAATCAAAGTAACATTGAAGGAAGAAAAGCAAAAACGTTTTGCAGCATTCAAGCACATTTATTATCCTAAACCAACCATTACTCAACCATTAATATACACTAAAGCAAAAAGAGATTTATTGAGGTGACATATATCTACAGCATTCAACCAGTTCACTCAACCATTTCTATTTACTCAACCCCTCCATCTCTTACACAGAATCGGCATTTATCTAACTAGCCATTAATTAGCATCAACCAGACTTGAAGACTAACCTAAACAGCTTCTTTAGGTTGTAAAACCTTTGTTACGAGCAAACCGAAGAGGAACAGCTAGAGATAGACCTTTGAACCAAGATGAATCTGCAAAAATAATGAACCATGAACCATTGAACCATCGACAGATAGATACACGATCATGAACCATGAACCATTGTAAAGTTTTCCAAACACAAAACCTACCATTCAAGAACCATTAACGAGATAGAAAAACATAAGCTAAAGAGATAAACGATCATGAACCATTAACCATTAATAAGAACCATTAACGACCACCATTAACTTTAGCTAAAGAGAGAGAAAGACATAGATCATGAACCATTAACGATTTACAACCTTTGAACCATAACCGTTTATAGATCAAAGAGATTTCACTAAATGGCAGATCTATTCAAGAACCATCAACCATTTACAACTCATCAAATCCAAACACATCATCATTCATAAAACATCATCAATTCATCACTATCTCTTGGATGCAAGGTTTACCAAAATCTATAAGAGAGATAGAAAGACATAGATCAGCATGAAAATTAATTCACTCGTTTGCAGTTTTTGACTAAAGGGTTTATGGAAGAAGAACCATTTACCATTCACAACTCATCAAATCCAAACACATCATCATTCAGAGTAAATCATCAATTCATCGATCCTAAAACAATTTCAGATAATATATAGAAACTACATGCAAAATGGAGATATCATTCAACTCTGATGAAGATTCACAAACTAAAAAAATCGATCCATAAACTAAAATTTAGCATATCTAATCCATGCAAATCTAGAATAAAAATCAAAAAAGAAGATGAAGAGTAAAGGACAGATTCTCTTATCTGTAAATTCGATGGACAAGACGATGAAGCTTCTGCATATCGGCGCCGTAGAAGACGACCATCGCGACGGAGATCGAAGCCGGAGAGGATGGCGGATGAAAAGAGAGATGTGGTTCAGCGTCGGTGATTTTTGTCTCCAGATAAAAAGGTCGACGATTCTGTGACCCCAAAAACATTATCACCGAGACTTTTTTTTGGCCAATCAGAATGTGCCACATGCACAGGAAGGATCGTTTCTACAAGTACCACAATAATAAGGAGCGATCCTAGTAATTTTGGGCTTTTTAAATTTATTTTTAATTGAAAAAGGCCACTAGAAACTAGCAATAAAAATAGTCTAATAAAATGAATACATGTTTCCGATGTAATTCTTCTAGTTCCCTTTCCCAGCTGCAATGAAAGATAGTGCATGACCTGGAGATAAAACAACTTCCTCCTTGATCACCCTGAGCACATATATCCCGGTAAAACAAACCACACTGAGAGAGCTTACATGCATTGTATGTGTCTTTCCACTGCTTGTAACACCATAAGCAAAAACGGTTCCTGCCAAATTGTCAACACATTGTCAGAAAATTCCCTGCAAGCATTGCCATTAGCAAATGAGTTGGGTCTAAAGGTACACTCTTACCATTAACACCTTCCATTGCTGCCTTGACTACAGGTTTTGCAGCTACGTCATAAACCTCTATAGTTGTTGCTTGTGGTCCAAAAACTTTATATGGCATCAATAAATTTTGGAAGAACGTTTATTGAACCAACCGAGGCTACCAGAAGTCTAATTAATGAACAGTAAATTGATATCATCTCCGCAATTAAATTCATCTCAATACCGAATTCGTAAGCAGTGAAGGGGTTGTACTCATTGCTGACCATTTTATCCGCGTCAGGATACCAAGCAATCTCATCTCCTCTTTGATACTCTTCTCTCTCTCTGGCTGCAATCAAACAAATAATGGCGGAAAATTGACTGAGTTTCAAATTCCAAATTCACATTCCATCAATCCCAACCTTGTAAATTTGATTAGTCGTGAAATTGTATCCAATAGATCTGCTATTCCGAGCCCAGATCTACCGTACCTCATCGGAAGAAACGGAACAGTGATTAACTCGCTGAACTCGGCGACTCGGTTTCCGAATCGATGAAAATCTGAGGAAGTAAGAATCAAGCGAAAACCACCAAATTTGAAGATGCATGGAAACTGTCAGAGGAAGCTCAGATGGCTGGGGACAGAAAAAGCATTATGCTCTTCTTCTTCTCTCTCTTTACTCTCTCTCTCTCTTTACTCTCTCTCTCTCTTTACTCTCTCTCTCTTTCTCTCTACCCTACTTTTCCATGCGATTGTGAGAAAGAGATAATGAGACCACAAGCCGAAGCGATTGATTCGTCTTCTTCACGCGACGGTGGTGAAGAGAGAGAGGGATCGTATTGAAGACATTTTTTTTGTGGTGAAGGCGTCCATTGTTTTTTCAGATTTGAATTTCAATTAACATAATGTTTTTCTATCTGGCGCGCTCAAAACCATTTCAAGGGTTGAACGAGGTCGAGGACTGAAAATAACCGCGAACCAGATTAAATGATTTTTGAAATCATAGAAAGAGCCCTTTAATTGTTTGTACTTTATACATTTGGTTCCGGCTCAACAACCAAACCAAAGAGAACCAAAATCCTAAGTGAAATTCTACCCATATATAACAGATAATGACAGCCTAATTGCACCATGATAGCATGACCCCTTTATTCTGAATATGCAACGCAAAACTGAATCGTGTTTGAAATCATGTTCGTAAACGTCATCAGCTGACGACAAGGAACACGATTCTGACTACAAGGAACACGTATATGAATACCCATATCAGGTTCGTAAACGTCATTGTCGTCTTCCTGTTCACCTTCTAGATTGGGACCAATAAGAGGTTCTTCAACGTCTTGGAACAGATACTGGAAAATCTTCATGTTACCAAACCTGAAACATCAAACATTAAGTACATATCGCCCAAGAAATAGATGAAAGTTAACTAAAATTTTTGGAACAAACCTGTCTCCGCTGTAATTGAACTGTTTTATCAATGATCCACTCTTCAAAACATTCAGCGTAGTTGATCTTCCACAAATTTTGGCGATCCTGAAACCTTACACGGCGTTTCAAATGTACTACAGCTGGCGGATGAGAAGCGAAATTCTCTGTTGGTTACTTAGTTTCACAAAATCATCTCGTTTCGCAAATAAAATAATTTTATAATTTGATAATTTTAAAACTTTAGTAAAATTTAGATCGCAAATGAAATAATTTTTACTTAGATAAAATATCTATATTTTCAAAATAGATTGATTCATGAATTTTTTCTTTTTTTTTAAAGGATTGAGTCGTGAATAAACGGAGTAAGAAATTATAGCTAAGTTCATTCAACTACCTAAACATAGATGTGTTTCAGATTCTCAAATCATAGTTTTGGCAAGATTTGCCATTGGTTTGTTGGAGAAACCAAAATTTGTGCAGTTTTTGTTTACTGCATGCAATATTAAAAATTTGGATGAAAATAAAAATTTAAAGTTTTTTTTATTTAATAAATGGTAATGAAATAGAGATCGGCAGCATCGATCAAAACCAAAACAAATTCGCAGTTGGATGAATCCGACAATAAAATAGAAGTCGTTTTTGAATATGGACTATGTTTCCTGATCAGGTCAGGCAAATGCATTTTCATTGTGATTATCAGCTAATAAACTTTTGATATCATCTTCTATACATATATACTCTCTTTTATATATATTCTTTCTTTAAATTTGGTTTGATAATTTTTGAGTCTATACTTTTTTTTATGAACAAATACAAAGTTCTCACAATTATGTAAATCAATCAAGATTCTTTGATTATTTCAACACTAAAATATCCAATATATAGGTTTAGATTATTGATGAGATGATTTGTACATAGATTACTATCTAAAGTTTTAAAGCGGATTGAATCAAGAATGTGGGAGATATAAGGAATGTTTTTTGTTAAAATAATATTTTTTGGTAGTCAAACTATTCAAAACCAACCGGTTTACTGATGTGAAAACAAAAATTAACATGGTTATCTCAAAACTATCAACAAATAGGTGACAAGAATTCCATACTCTGTTAGTTTTCATGATAATTATGTAAATCATTCAAGTTTCTTTGATTATTTAACCATTCTAAAAAGCTTAATATGTTTGAGTTGTGGATTAGATAATTTGTACAGAGATAAAGTAATATCTAAGATTTCAAATCGGATTAAGTAATGAATTACTGGAAAATTTTGATAGAGGGTTTTTTCTGTTGTTGTTGTCAAACTAATCAGAAACTAACTGACTTACTGATGTTAAAAGAACACTGATATAAAAACAATAATTAATTTGATGTATCTAATAATCATCAAGTATGACAAGATTCAATGCTCGATTATAGTCTTTATAATTCTGTAAATCATTCAAGTTTGGATCGTGGATGGGATGATTTGTACTTAAATAAAATATTAAAGATTTCAAAGTAGATTGAGCCGGAGATAAGTTTGTTAGAATATTATTTTTTGAGGTAAAACTAATCAGAAAACTGACTTACTGATGTGAACAAAATTTAACATGGCTTCCTCTAAAAAATTATCAAATAATGACAAAAATTCTATGTTAGTTTAGTTTTCATAACTATGTAAATTATTCAAGTAATTTTCATAAAATCGATACTCCCTCCGTTTCACAAAAAGTGTCGTTTTAAAGTGTTACTTTTGTTTCACAAAGAGTCGTTTTATATTTTCAATGCAAAATTGTAAACAATATTCCAGTTTTAACCCTATTAATTTAATGTATTTACTTGATAAAAACAAATCATTTAATGTATCAATAAGGGACAAAGTTGTACTTTTAATAATTTTCTTAATATGTGTGAAAAATGTCAAAATAATATTCTTTATGAAACGGAGGGAGTATTATTTTAAAAGCTTTAATAAAATTTGGATCGCAAATGAAATAATTTGTATTTAGATAAAATATCTATAATTTCAAAATGAATTGATTCATGAATGTTTTTTTTTTTTGTTAAAGGAAGTAATAAATTAATTTTCTTAGAAGATTTTTATTGTTGGCAAACCAATTAGAAAACTGACTGGCTTACTGATGTGAAAAAAAAAATTATCATGGTATATTATCTCTAAAAATCATCTAATAATGACACGGCTCTATGCTTGATTAATCAGTTTCACAATTTATTCAACTTTTATAAATTTGGCAACCTACAGACAACAAATCTGTTTTAACAATCTATAATCATTTTCGCTGCCAAAAGAAGAAAATTAAACAAAATTCATTTTTAATTAGCCAATTAAAGGTAGGACTAGGTCAAATTCAAAAACCAGCTTTTGTTTATGTGGTTGTCGTCGTCTTTAATTCTCCCTTTTTTCTTCTTTTCTCTTTGACAACCAAAACACACAAAACCAGTGTCCCCGTCCATTCACTCCCTCGTAATCACACATATACACACACACGAACAAGAAGCCATTTTGTTTCCACACAAATTGGACAACAATGGAGCCGAAAGAGAATGGCTCAGATCATAAGCAATTGGGTCGGGTCATCGACGGAACCACTAACCCGATGGTCACACCTTTGCTCAACGATCTTTACCAGTTCACCATGGCTTACGCTTATTGGAAAGCCGGCAAACACAACGAACGATCCGTGTAATCATTCTCATACTTCTTTTTCTGAATCATCAATCCTCCCACGATTTTGAATTTGATTGTTTTGTTTTTATTGGCGCTTCTAGCTTTGATCTGTATTTTCGTAAGAACCCATTTGGTGGTGAGTATACTGTGTTTGCTGGGTTAGAAGAGTGTATCAAGTTCCTCGCCAATTTCAAATTAACCGATGAAGAGATCGATTTCGTTCGTGATTCATTACCTGGATCTGAGGTATCAAAAACGAGTGTTGTTTTACAATTTTTAATCGATTCGATTTCTTGTGTTGTTGTTTCAATTTGGGTTTCATGTTTATGATTCAAATTAGGAAGCTTTCTGCGATTATCTTAGAGGGCTTGATTGTTCTGATGTTGAAGTGTATGCAATTCCTGAAGGATCAGTTGTTTTCCCTAAAGTACCTCTCATGAGAGTTGAAGGACCTGTTGGTGTGAGTCTCTTCTCTTTCTCTCTGATTATCTCGTTTTCTTCTTTAGACGATTACAACGGTTTTTCTTGAATGATTTCAATTGTTATAAATCCATAGGTTGTTCAATTGTTGGAAACTCCATTCCTCAATCTTGTCAATTTTGCATCTTTAGTAGCTACAAACGCAGCAAGACACCGGTTTGTTGCCGGAAAATCTAAGATTCTGCTCGAGTTTGGTGCTCGAAGAGCTCAGGTTTCTATATAAAACTGTCTCTTGTTTGAAATTTATAACCTTTCCTTGCTGGATTTCAAATATCGTCTCATGTTCTTAGTTTTGGTTATCTTAGGGACCGGACGGTGCAATAAGCGCATCGAAATATTGTTATCTTGGGGGCTTTGATGCAACAAGGCAAGTCTTGGTAATCGATTAATTTGTTATTTGTTCTGAAAACAGTGAATTCAAAATATGATAGGCTTTGTGTTGTTGGGTGTTTTCAAATGGCAGCAATGTAGCAGCCGGAAAACTTTTTGGGATACCTCTCCGTGGAACACACTCCCATGCTTTTGTTAGCTCATTCATGGTTAGCTCACTTCAGCAACAGAAATTCAAATAGAATTTCCTTGTGATAAGGCTTAGCTTTAGCACTGATGTCAATTTTATCCTTAACTTTGGTTTGCAGAGCACTGATGAGATTGTTGACAAAGTACTTCGCAGTGCTGATGGGAAAACCACGTGCGAGGATTTTGTCAGTCTGGTTCAGACATGGTTAACAAAGATTCAGGTTTGCTTGTGAAATCTAGCTTTTGCTCTTTCTCTGCCTGTTTTCTTGTCTCCAGAGTATTGTTCTGTGTTTGCTTCAACCCTTTAAATCTTTGTTGCTGTTTTGCTTATGTTTTGTTTCCTTGTTCGTAAACAGTATTCACCGTCTCTACGTGGCATTTTCTCCGAGACTAATCAAAGCGAGCTAGCAGCTTTCACCTCATATGCACTGGCATTCCCCAAAGCCTTTCTTGCCCTTGTAGATACATACGATGTGAGTATAAAACACCATAATAGCTCATCTGAGCCGAGATTTTACAATACATTTTTGCTCATATTACAGAGTAATTAATATTGCCTACGGTCTTACAGGTGATGAAGAGTGGAATTCCTAACTTCTGTGCAGTTGCTTTAGCACTCAATGACTTTGGGTGTGTAAGAATTTCTTATCAATACCCTATCTTTGGACATCAGTAGCTGCATTGTAACTTTTCTTCTTCTTCGGGTGCATATGGAATCTGAGATGCTTGATGATGTTGTTGATGTGCAGATATAAAGCATTAGGTATTAGACTGGATTCAGGTGACTTAGCATATCTATCTACAGAGGCCAGGAATTTCTTTAGCATAGTAGAGAGAGAACTAAAGGTGCCTGGTTTTGGGAAGATGATCGTCACCGCTAGTAATGATCTAAATGAAGAGACGATCGACGCTTTGAATAAGCAGGTGATTCCCTAACCAAACTCTCAAGTGCCCTCATAAGATGGATTTTTTACTAACCGTATGTGTTTTTTATCTTCTTAGGGACATGAGGTTGATGCTTTTGGTATTGGAACGTACTTAGTCACTTGCTATGCGCAAGCTGCTTTAGGTTGCGTTTTCAAACTTGTGGAGATTAATAATCAGCCTCGGATAAAACTCTCTGAAGATGTTACAAAGGTTAAATCTCCCTCTCTTTCTCTCTGGTTTCAGATCACTTTAATGTTACGTTGCACTTATTTTGACTAACATTCTTGTTTGTTCAGGTATCAATACCGTGTAAAAAGAGAAGCTACAGATTGTACGGGAAAGAAGGTTACCCTCTTGTGGATATAATGACAGGAGAAAACGAACCAGCTCCAAAGGTAAAAAATGATAGCTCTCTCTACAATCACTAATCTCATTACCTTATTGCCTTTTACATAGTTTGATTTTTCGTTTCTTGAACTTTAAAGGTCGGTGAGCGTTTGCTATGTCGTCACCCTTTCAATGAATCTAAAAGAGCGTATGTGGTGCCACAACGTGTCGAAGAGCTCCTCAAATGTTATTGGCGTGGAAATGCAGGTAGAGATGTTTCATTACTGTAAAGCCATGGTGCATGCATTATACTAATTACTGATTCTGCTTCTCTCTTTCTCTGTAATGAAGATGAAGCGAGAGAAGAATTACTGCCATTGAAAGAGATAAGAGAGCGTTGCATTAAACAGCTTGAAAATATGCGACCTGATCATATGAGGAGGTTAAACCCAACTCCTTACAAGGTTTGGTTCTCTCCTACAATCTGTTTAATAAAAAACTATGTATCGGTTTTGGATTTCTGAGAGATCTCTGTAAATGTTTTTTTTCTCCATGGTTGCAGGTTAGTGTCAGCGCGAAGCTGTATGATTTCATCCACTTCCTATGGCTCAACGAAGCACCTGTTGGTGAATTGCAGTGACAACCAAAAAGAAGAAAGAAAATCTTGTTTGGTTGGAGTAATGTATATATTATATACCACATCATCAGAACTTGCAATTAGAGTTTGTTTTATATATATTGCGTTGATTGGAACTTTGTTTTTAACCGATTCAATAAATTTTTAATGGTTGAAATGAAATTACACATCTCAATTGGTGAAATATATTTTAACTCTCGATATAATTTGAAATGAAATGTATATTTTAACAGTTGAAATGAAAAAAAAAAACATTTTAACAATTGAAATGAAATAAAACATTCGATTGAAAGTATTGACATATTTTCAACGGTTCAAATATATTAAGGGTTGTTCTCTTTTGTTCTATGATTCTATTAAACACATATAATATTTATCTCTGACTTTCTCACATGGCTGAAGTTAACACAACATTCTTCTATCAAACATCTATTGAGTCAACAAATTGGGAGTATTTTCATCATGGTTGCAATCCACCATCGATTCACTTTTAATTTGTTCAACATTAACTTTTATAACTGAGATCTACTTAAATTATCTTTTCATCTCTTTAAAATATTTAACAAGTAAGTTGGTTTTTATAGCGGAATAATAGAGAAGTTGTATTTCTTTTTGAAGTTCATATGAAAAACTGTCGCATATTTAAACAAACAAACAAAAAACAGTTAAACTGAAAGCTACAGAATAATAAACAAAGTTTGGAACTTTATGACAAGAAAAAACAAGATTGTGTTGACTTTTTTTCTTTCTTGCAAAGTATTTGAATTCCATTAAAAATGAGAAGATTTGTAAATTATTATTACAAAAGGTTTAACAAATAGGAAAATCCTTGCCAAAAAAAGAATTAAAAACAAGGAGAATCCTAAGAAAGAACTACGAATGGAAAAGATTTCAAGAAAAAGGTGAGCCAAATTTGCATTAAGTCATCATAAGCTTTTCGTTTTCTTTTGGCAAGAATCGCATCACGGACAAGTCGGTGAATGATCTTGAAGATTGCTTGAGGGGTGCAAGAGGTGATTGTGTTGACTCTGTCTTCAAATTTCTTACATTGATACAGTTACTTGTTCAACTAATTAAATTTAAAAGGTTTGGAACAAAACCCAATAGTCTTCACTTGAGATCCTCACTCTCTATCAGAACATATCACTCCAAGATCAGGCCAAAAAGCCATAGATTGTGAAAATTATCCTTTTATTTACAACACACATGCATGCATAGTAATTGACATTGTTATATATATATATATATATATATATGTTATATATATACATATAAATTACCTAACGGACCTAAAATATGCTGGCTTTAGTTTGGTAAAAAACTTACAAATAATAATGTAAAAACCGACAATTCTATAGCTTTAAGCCTTTAATTACTAAGAAAACCGGAATTGCCAAACCTAACCTGCAGTACGAAGAACATTGTTCGGTTTGTGCTTATCATAAACAAACGTAACTTTGAATTCGGATTGTCTGCAAATAGCCGTGGCATGGAGGGCAGATCATTATTGGACTGCCTCATCGGTCAACCCCACCAACCTTTGGCTATATAATATATAACCAATGAACATTTTATATTATTATAATTTTGTTTATTTATATTTGTGCGTCTTTCAAAACGTTGTAGCTCTTTCCATGACTCGTTATGGGTAGCTCCATCCTGGCAAAGCTTTTATTGGATAAAAAGTAAACTTGTCGAGATAAAAACAGAGGGTTTACAAGAAAAAAAAAAGAAGGTGGAGTTTATTTGGATAATCATATTTAAAAAACCATTTTTCGGTTCTTCTCTCTCTCGAGAGCTAAGCCACCGTCGCCTTCTGTGTAACCTTAGTAAAGTCTCCCCGGAGCGTTGCTCCGATGTCCGGCTCGCCGGATCCCCCTCCGGTTCCTCCTCCTCCTATCTCCATCCCCTCTGACCTCCTTTTTCTCCCGGATCTCTCCCCTCCTCCACCCCCTTCTTTGGGATCTGATGTGGTTATGTCAGATCCAGATCCTTCCTCTCCTTTCCTGCCCCCTCCCACTTCAACCCTGATTATCTCTGTCCTGATTCCCCCTCCGTCCTTCGATAAAGGTATTCTGGGTTCGACTCCTCCTTCTTCGCCGTCCATAGATGCCTGCGCAGGTCTTTCTGCTGGTTTCCCGGGCAATGGTTTCTCCGCTGGTGTCCCGGGCAGCTCTGCTTGCGCAGGTTTTTCAGCTGGTCTCCCGGGCAGTGGTACCTCCGCTAGGCTCCCGGGCAGTAGTCCCTCCGCTGGTCTCCCGGGCAGTAGTCCCCTCGCCGATCTCCCGGGCAGTGGTTCACATATTTCGAGCTCCATTTTGGATCTTCACGATGACACCCACCCCAAAAGCCCTTCTCCGGAGGATTTTAACTGGGCAGCTCGCGCTAAAGCAGCCACCAAATTCCCCGAAACATCGCCAGAGATATCGGTAACTCCCAACGGAAACCCTAGGGTCAAAATCCCAAATTCGGTGTTTGAAAGAGGCGCAAAACTCCACTCTGACTACATTGTCGGTATTTTCTATGGTAAAGCTCCATCCTACGGCAAAGTGTGGGGAGTTCTAAACTACTTGTGGGGGAAGGATCGCAGGGTATCCATCCATAATCTCTCCCCGAATGCTTTCTTATTTCACATCCCTTCCGCTGCCTTACGACAGAAAATACTCCAGCATGAGCTATGGCGTGTGGGAGACTCCCCTTTCTTTGTTGCTGAATGGAAAGCCTCCTACAGCATGAACCCCCCGTCTCTCCAAAGGGCTCCTATCTGGGTGAAGATCCTCAATATTCCTTTCGATTTGCTCACAAACGAGGATCTAAGTTTCATTGCTAAACCACTCGGGCGGATTATTGATGCCAAGCCTTTCACCACCGTCAACTCGGCAGAAATAAAAGTAATTGTCAATCTCACCAAAGCCCTGCCTAGCTCGATGGAAGTGGAAACAGAAGACGGGCACATAGTTCAGCTATCCATCTCCTACCCTTGGTTGCCACCACTATGCCCCATTTGCAACAAAATTGGTCATAAGGCTTCCCTCTGTCCTAAATCTTCAGGTTCAAAGACCTCCAAAGTCTACGTCCCAAAAGCAAAGCAAGAAAAAGGCAAATCCAAGAAAGATGCTTTAGTTGAAAGCTCCTCTGGTTTGTCGCCGTTTGAGAAAACTGACGTTAATCAACCTGATCCCCACTCATCGGTGGTGCTCTGCACGAAGCCGAGTATGAATCCTGCTTCCTCAGCTAATATAGATCTCTCCTCAGACACTACTCAACCTTCGTCGGGATTGGTGGTATGTGAAAATCCCTACTTAGCTCAGCCATTCTCCCCACTAGAGGCAAATCAAAGCTCTTCGCTTCAAACAGTTGCTAAGGCAGCGTTAAACTCCAGTAATCATCCTTCCATCGAGAAGGTTGTAATCTCTAACCCTTCGACAGAGGCTCCTACCAGCAAAGCTCAGGAAGCCGAGACTCTATTCTTCAAAGCGGTCAACACGGTTCTTGCTCGTACCAAAGAGCCTTCCGGTAATATGTCTCTAGTGCTAAAATCAAATAACCCTTTTGAACTCCTAAATAAGGACGAGGACTTCGAGTTTCTTCACCAAGACAATGATGATGTTGATGAGCAACTGGATCCTATTAGTACAGCGATGGTAATCACCAACCATTCTGTCCGGTTTTCTCAGTTCCATGGCTCACCTTCACCATCATCATGATCCTCTTCAAAGCAAAAGCAAAAGAAAAGAAAGTTGACTTCGAAGAACTCCCCGTCCTCAGGCGGTGGCCCTCCCTCTACAGTAGGGAGAAGTCACCAACACTAATCTATATTTATGTCGGATACATTTTTTTGGTATGTGCGGGGTATTAACGATTTTTTGAAGCATCGGCCACTCGCCAACTGGTTAAATTCTTGACCGGTAACGTTTGGAGCTTTGTTGGAAACGCATGTTAAGGAATCAAGTATGAACCAAGTTTTGTCTTCCATTGGACCAGAATGGAATGTTTTATCGAACTACCAGTTTTCAGAGTTGGGGAAGATATGGATTCTGTGTAAATCCCCAACTACTATCAATCATCTTTTTTCGGACCTTCAATCCATCACCTGTGAGATTATCCTTGAGTCTGGTATCTCTTTTGTCTACACGGCGATCTACACGTCAAACGATATCGATGAAAGGAAGCTTCTTTGGTCGTCTCTTAGGGACACCTTTATATCCTTTAATCTCAGCGAAAGGGCATGGCTTGTCAATGGCGATTTTAATGAGATTTTATCTCTGGCTGAGACTTCCAATACCCGAATCTCCTCATCTACAGCTCAAATGAGAGAGTTCGGAAGCTGTTTATCTGATCTGGGGCTTTTTGATCTGGCCTCTCAAGGGCCAAAGTTCACCTGGTCAAACAACCGCCAGTCAGATCCAGTGGCCAAAAAGTTGGATCTTTGTTTAATAAATGATCAGTGGTTACTCTTGTTTCCTTCTGGTCATTGTTCTTTTGAGCCGCCAGAATTTTCCGATCATTCTCCTTGTCACATCAAGATGTTTACGCCTCCTCCCTCCTTTGGTTCCCGTCCTTTCAAGTTCCTAAATCTCCTCACCAACCACCAGGATTTCTTATCGACGGTTAAATCTGCTTGGGAGGAAGCGGGTGACTTAGCTACAAATCTTCGCTTTCTATGTTTCAAGCTTAAAAGCCTTAAGAGGCCTATCAAATCCCTTTGTAAAGAGAACTTCAGTGAAATAGAAAGAAGAGTCTTCGAGGCAAACTCCATTCTGAAAACTCTGCAGCTTGTGACGCTCTCTGATCCTACTCCGGCGAATCTTCTGATGGAAAATAATGCCCGGACTTCATGACAATCCCTTCGTCTCGCCGAGGAAAGTTTTTTCCGTCAGCGATCAAGAATCAAATGGCATGAATTGGGTGATAAAGGCACAAGGTTTTTTCATCACGTGACTAAGGCGAGAAATGCCTCTAATGCCATTAAGTACTTGAAGCTTCCCAACGGCATGAAGACCGAATCTCTCGAAGCCACCCACAAACTGGCAGAGAGATATTTTGAGGGATTCCTTTCGACTATTAGAGGTTCCTACTGTCCTTTTCTTCCTACCTATCTGGACAGGTTAATCTCAACCCACTGTTCATCTCTAGACTGCTCTTACTTGGTAAGCGAAGTCTCTATTTCGACTATAAAGGAAAGTCTTATGGCTCTCCCTTCAAACAAGACTCCGGGCCCGATGGCTTCCCAGCTGAATTTTTCCGGGCTTCTTGGACTGTTATTGGGCATGAAACAACAGCGGCAATTAAGCAGTTCTTTACTTCATCCTTTATCCCATCATCTCTCAACGCTACTTCCCTCGTGCTTATTCCAAAACGTCGAGGAGCTGATGAGTTGAAGGACATTAGGCCGATATCCTGCCTTAATACAGTCTACAAGATCATCGCTCGAATTTTATCTGATCGAATCAAGCATCTTCTCCCTGCTCTGATTCTTTCAAATCAAACGGCTTTCATAAAGGACATGCTTTTGCTGGAAAACGTCCTTCTAGCATCAGAAATTGTTCAGGGTTACCATCTGGAAAATCAGTCTCCTCGTATCACTCTAATGGTGGATATATCTAAAGCCTTTGACAGTGTCAGATGAGACTTTCTGCTCTCTACTCTGGCCGCTTACCACTTCCTGGAATCTTTCATCAAGTGGATTCGAGCCTGTGTCTGCTCTCCCAGGTTTTCTATAAGTATGAATAGAGTGTCCTCTGGCTTCTTCAAAGCCAACTCGGGCCTGCGACAGGGAGACCCACTCTCCCCTATCCTTTTTGTTCTCATTATGAATGTATTATCGCTAATGCTAAATAAAGCAGCAAACGACGGTATTTTAAAATTTCATCCCGATTGCGAGGATCTCAAGATTACTCATCTAACCTTTGCTGATGACTTACTCATCTTTTGTGAAGGCTCAGAAACTTCTCTAGCGGGTGTGTTCACTGTTCTCTCTCAGTTTGAGAAGATGTCGGGCCTTTCAGTAAATATCTCAAAGTCTACCATGTTCGCCTCGGGTGTTCTGAATCCAGTCCTTGATAGCATTCAAAGGAAATTCTCCCTGGTGCCAGGTCCCTTCCCAGTCAGATACTTGGGGTTACCGCTGTGCTCAAAGAGGCTTTCCATCAAGGACTGTGACCCGCTTTTATCCAAAATAAGGATGATCATGAATGGATGGATGCATCGCCACTTGAGTCTTGCAGGTCGGCTCAGGCTCATCTCTTCTGTTATTATGGGAATCGTTGGTTTTTGGACAGCAGCTTTCATCCTGCCAAAGTTAATCTTAAAGAAGATCACCAGCCTGATGTCCTCCTTCCTTTGGCACGGTTCTTTTGATCACGGCTCGGGCGCCCGGGTTTCCTGGGACAGCTTATCTTACCCGAAAGAGGAAGGAGGGTTGGGTATCAGATCGATATCATCTTGGAATAAAACTTGTGCCCTAAAACTTATTTGGATGCTGTACTTTCGATCTGGCTCAATATGGGTTGCTTGGGTGAGGAACAAATACATCTCCTCGGGTTCTTTCTGGTCTCTAAACGAGGATAATCAAAGCTACTCCTGGATGTTCAAGAAATTATTGAAGCTTCGAAATAAGGCGGTTTCTTTTCTGCGTATCAAGATTGGGAATGGGGAGGATACCTTTTTCTGGTGGGATCCATGGACTCCCTATGGCCCTCTTTAGGGATCCCTATCCATTCTCTCGTAAAAGACATAATTAGCGCGGGGCAATGGACTCTTCCTCCAGCTCGCTCGGACAGATTTTTAAATGTGCTCTGTTTCATCTCGACAATCCAACTGTCCTCCTCTAGTGACACTCCGAGTTGGTCTATTGGAGACACCATCTATTATAAGTTCATTTCGAAGCTGGTGTGGGACTCTATTCGGCTTCGTAGACCGACTGTCCCTTGGTCTTCTATTATTTGGCACAAGGCTGCTGTTCCGAAACACCCACTACGGCGTGGCTTTTCGTTCACAATCGAAACCCAACACTAGATCGTCTTCTAAGTTGGGGTTTGGATATGGAACCGGTTTGTCTTCTATGTGGTTCTGCTCATGAACCACAAAATCATCTATTCTTTCAATGCTCCTACTCCTCGTCAGTTTGGCTTTCTCTGGTGCAGGTTCTTTCTATCCCCAACGCACCAAACTACTGGGACCAACTTCTGACTTGGCTCCCAAATGCTACTCCTTCTAAGGATCGGTCGCTGGCATTATTTCAGGCGTGGCAAGCAGCTATCTACGAGCTTTAGAAGGAGAGAAATCGTCGCTTTCATAGTGGCCTCTCTTCTCCGCATCAAACCATTCTCCGCAAGATAATCCTGTCTTTGAGAAACAAATCTATTGCTCTCCACAACCTTGGTTCAAAGCATGGTGAAGCTTTGAAACTCTGCTGGTTGGGTAGCTAGCTCCTTCTTCTTTTTTAATTTCTCCCTCCTCTTTCTGTTCTCTGGTAGTTTGTTTTGGTAACTCTGGTTCATTTGTGATTCCTTGTATCCGTTTAAATTTTAATAGCTAAATGAAAATCTTTTAACAAAAAAGGTGGAGTTTATTTGTTGAAGAAGAATTTTACAAGGTGACTTTACAAAAAAATGGTCCAGAGTTTATACAATTTTTCAGTTGATTGTTTATACAATTTGCCCAAATGGTCCATGAGTACAGTTTTGTTTTTAAGTCTCCGGACATCTGGTCCAAAATCATTTGGAATAATGAAATTAAACAGAATGTGCGTATTTATAAATATATCTGAAATTTCTCTTACTGCTGGCCAAATTTTAAGTACTCTCTGTTTTTTTTTTTAACATCGTTTTAGACCTTTCTATTTCTTTCAAAGTAAATGTCATATTAAGATTTTGGTGTAAATTCTGATATGGAAATAGCTAATGTCCTCTTTTTAAAAATAATAAAATTTAAGTTAATTAAAAGTTCAAGTCATATGTGTTTGTATGAGAATATTAATGAATTTTTAATTTATTTTTGCGTATTATGGGCATGAAAAGTAGCAAAACAACACTTATATGTAGAAAAGAATGACGTATATGTAGTTATCATTGTTACCCTTTACAAATCAACCATTAGCGCCATGTAATGATATTCTGATGATTTTCTATTAATCAATAGATTTAAAGTGTTTCGTTTAAGAAAATCAAGAGTTTATCATATTGAACCCAAAGATATTCGGTGCTATATTAAAAAAAAAACAGTTGGTATGGTTAATGTAGTTGGTACGGGTTGGTGCATTAAAGGGTAGCTAAAATGTCGATTAGTGAGCTAAAATGGTTTCAAATATCAATTCCTATTTTTAAAAAAAAAAAAAATTTTGTAGAATGATCCAAACAGTTACTCAAACAGTTTATTTTGAAATATATTGTGTAGCCATCAATTCACTAAACCAAAGAGAACTTCTAGAGTCTTTCTGAAAAGCGTTTGGGGCGTTTAAAACGCACTGAACACCCAAAACGCTTTTGGTTTTTTGGATGAGCATTAAAATGAGAGGACAAAAGAACTGAGTGGGGATACAGAAAACTTTTAATGTCCACAAAAACAAAACTGTACAGAGAGAAGAAGAGGAAGAGTTAAGCAAAAAGACACGACTTTTCTGGGTTATCTTTTCACTTTTGCAGAAAAACAAAAATCTGTTAAGAAACCCAAAAAGCTTCCTTTTTTTCTGTGCACATTCGTACTTTAAAACATTCTGCTACAAATCTTTCCACAGAGCTTCTATTTTGGCTAAATTAAAAAAAAAAAAAATTGGATTTATTCTCTGAAAATTAAAAACTAAAAGTTAAATAAACGTACGCTTCTTCGTCTTCTTCATCACTCTGCTAATTTAACCCACTCGTAACGTCCTTCTAATGGCTTCTCCTTCTCGAAATCGAAGTTATACCTAATAAAACCAAAAAAAAAAAAACATCAATCTTTAGCTGTAAAATCGAAGTTATAAATTTAAAGTTGAGAACTTTAAACTTTACTTCTTCTTGAATTTATCATGGAGCTGCTTCTCTGCTTCAACGAAGAATTCTTCAATCTCAGCTTCCGTTGGTTGCTCCGTCGTCAATATCACTTTCTCCTCCGTCGCCGTCATCGTCGTCGTCGCCGGTGAAGATCTTCTCCCGCTGCAACAACAATCCGATGATTCTTTAACCGCGGAAACAAAATCAGCTGCGATTTCCGGCGAACTCTCCATCGATTTTTCTCTGAGATTCTCAAACAGCTTTCTCTTCGTATTTCTGAAAGAGAAAATGGACTAAATATAAATAAATAAAGGAACCGGGAAAAAACTTAAAATTCTTCAAAAAAAACTTCAAAATTTCAAATGATTTGAACATTTACTCACCGTCGAAACGTCGACGTTTCAGTGTCACCATCTCTTTCCTCCTGCAACACAACAATGAAAAAAAATTCAAATTTTCAAAAGAAAAAAAACTGTTAAGATCCTTAGCATTAAATTCAAAAAAAAGAAAGAGAAACATTAAATTAAAATTCTGTGAAGATATTAATGATTGACATCTACAGTTACAAAAGAATCTAGAATCCATATTTAATCACCTCCAGATCCATAAATCCATTGCTCTTATACTCGTTACTCGCGCAACAAGACGACAAATTTGAAGAAGAAACTCCTTTATTATCGTCGGCGACGACGACGGAGCTAGAGTTTTCCGATCTGCTGACGTAAACGATTCTCCGGCTACGAAGCTGCATATACGTAGACGAAGCTCCGATCCCAGCTTCCACCATGCCTTTAGCTTTTCTGCATTTTCTCACCATTTTTATTCAGCTTGCGTGTTCGTGAAGCTAAATTCTTTAAGAGAGAGAGAGATGATTAAAGTTGAGAGGACGAGGAAGACGAAAGAGAGAAGAAGAAGAAGAAGAAGATGATGTAGTTTTGCTTTAACGGTCACGATTTGAGTTTTGAGACGCTTTTGATTTTTTTGTTTGATAGAGAAATTGGCGTGTTTTTGTGGTCCCGTTACAGTGACGGGGAATCTTCGACGGGAAACTGAAGGCGCCGTTATTTTGGATCGAATGATGTTGAATAGATCGGGTGACACGTGTCGGTTATTGACGGTGACGTAACGGAACGGGAGAAGGGTAGTGGCGTAATAATTGTGGTGTAACTACTTTTAGAACCCTCCTCTCTATCGCTAAATCACAAATTTGCCATTACGCGGAGCAGAAATAAATGTGATTTGATTGATGTTGATGATTATTTATTGGTCATGCCCTTCATTTTACAAATAAACATTGTTTAATGGTTTTTTTCACATGCATGATGCATTATAAAAGTATATTAAAAACCTTTATTATACACCTACACATAAATTGACTACTAGTATTTTATTATTATTAGATGGGAGATTAGAAATTCACTCATAAGTAAATTATAATAATCAAGAGGAGATAATTATCCACTTTTACCGCCTATGTTTCTTACCGACTTTGATGTAATATTTTATGCTTTTCTTATGTCTATAAATAGACATCTATGCTGTGTAATAATATGAGTGAAATAAGAAGAACATCTCTTCTCTTCTCTCTCTACTCCTTCACTCATCGTCTTCTTCTTACCCCCACCACACAAAACAATACATATATATATACTCACCTATATAATATCATATAATACATAAAACGTTATCAGCACGAGCCGTTCTTATACCGTTCCTATACCGAAAAGGTGAGGTTTAATTTATGTTCAATCCGTCTACTTTTATGTTTATATTTTATGGTCGGGATGATAGGCGCTGCCTTCTCCGAACCGATCGTTATGGAGGCTATGCCTTTACGATCATGATCATATGGTAGACTATGTCTCCTCAGATCAAATATATGGTTGGTTTATGATCATATGGTAGTTGACTCTTCAGATCATTACCTCCATATAATAAATGTCCAGAAGACATTTAAGAAAAGTTCTTGAAAAACTAAGAAAAACATACTATGTCCAGATGACATACTTGAAATAAAAATATGTCCCGAAGACATATGAAAAAGAATAGTTCCAGAAGAACTATATAAAAAATATATATCCAGAAGATATATAAAAGCGTTCCTGAAGAATTGCATAATTAATTTCGTCCAAAAGACGAATATTTATTTTAATTATTGTTCTTTAAATTCTGTTAATTACTGTTATTTAATTTCTGTTTATTATTACTTTAAATTCAGTATTTTAAATTCAGTTTTTATTACGTTTATGAATTCTAAAATTTTATCATGTTTTATTAAAATCAGAATTTTTGAAACTGAATTATGACCAAATTTATAAATTGTTGTATTGATAACAGTTATCATGTCGAATTTGACAAAACTCGAGATTACTGCCCTTGATATTTCTGGAAGAAATTATATGAGATGGGCAGTAGCTGCAAGGATGCATTTAAAAGGAAATGAGCTCCTTGATACCATCGATAAAACAAAAACAGTTCCTGAAGAGAAAAAGGCGAAAGCCATGATCTTTTTATTCCACCATATCCATGATGGTTTAAAAGATGAATATATCACGAAAGAAGATCCTGCAGATCTTTGGTAATCACTCCAAGATAGGTTTTACGATCACCAGAAATATGTGATCTTACCAAAGGCTAGATATGAGTGGTTGAACCTCCGGTTCCAGGACTATAAGAGCGTTAGTGAGTATAACTCCGCTCTATTTGGAATCACTTCCAGGATAATGTTATGTGGAGAAAATATAAGTGATCATGATATGATTGAGAAAACTCTCTCAACATTTTATCCTGGAAACGTAGTCCTGCAGCAACAATACCGGGCAAACGGATACAAGAAGTATTCAGAGTTAATGCAAGTTCTCTTGGTGGCAGAACAAAATAATGAACTCGTGATTTTAAACCATCAATCTCGTCCAACTGGATCAGCTTCATTCCCAGAAGTGAATGTTGCATCGTCAAGCCATGAAAATTGGCAAAGTGGACGTGGACGCGGTCGTGGAAATGATTGTGGTCGTGGACGAGGTTTTGGACGTGGTCGAGGTCGTGGACGAGGAAGAAGATTCCGTCCTGCTGATTTAAACGATGGAAGAAATAACAAAAAGTTCAAGGGTAATGAAGTTGGTCGCAAGCAACATGAGAGTGCTTGCTACAGATGCGGCATGAAAGGACATTGGGTTCGTACCTGTCGTACGCCAAAACATTTAGCCGATCTGTACCAA
Source organism: Eutrema salsugineum (assembly GCF_000478725.1). Lineage (NCBI taxonomy): Eukaryota > Viridiplantae > Streptophyta > Magnoliopsida > Brassicales > Brassicaceae > Eutrema > Eutrema salsugineum. The sequence goes on from NW_006256867.1 coordinate 1,920,133, forward strand.
GAATCGCAAAAGGCGAAAGGAAAAGAAAGTGAAACCAACTTCATCCATGGTGAATCTAGTTTTTCTTTTGATGGTATAAACGATGATACAAATCTCGATATATCTGATTTCATCGTTGATCCCGAAGATATCAACGAAAAACAAAACGAGTAAAATCTTCTCGAAGAAGAAGATGTGACATGATGTATACATAGTGTGAAAAATAAAAATATAAAATATAATGTTTAAAAATGTATCTTTTGTTATAAAAAGGTCTTTATTATAATATAAACTCTTTTGTTTTGCTATATTAATTTATCTTTTATGAATATCTTGAATTCAGAAAATGTCAAAGATTAAGATCGAGGATGGAGATATATGTCTGGCAGACAGTGCGACAACGCACACAATATTAAAAGATAAAAAGTATTTCTCCTCTCTTAATATGAAAGATTCCGCTGGAAGCGTGAATACAATATCTGGTAATGCAAAAATTATTATGGGCTCCGGAAGAGTCAGTTTTTCAATGCCAAGGGGAACAAAGTTTGAAATAAATGATGCGTTATATTCCCCTGGATCTTACAGAAATTTGTTAAGTTTCAAAGATATCCGCAGAAATGGATATCACATAGAAACTATGAATAAGAACGGCATTGAATATCTTTGCATTACATCAGTTATTTCGGAGAGAAAAGTTGTACTGGAAGTATTACCAGCATTATCCTCCGGAATATATTCCACAAAGATAAATATGACTGAATCATATGTTACTGTAAACCCGAAGTTTACAAGTACATTTAAAATCTGGCATGAACGATTAGGGCATCCTGGTTCAGTCATGATGCGGAGAATTGTGGAAAATTCTAATGGCCATCCGTTGAAAAACCAGAAGATTTTTCAATCAGGAGAATTTATGTGTAATGCTTGTTCTCAAGGAAAACTAATAACTCGGCCATCACCAGCTAAAATCGGGAATGAATCTCCAATATTCCTAGAGAGAATACATGGTGATATATGTGGGCCTATTCACCCAATATGCGGGCCATTTCGATATTTTATGGTATTAATTGACGCATCCAGTAGATGGTCACATGTGTGTTTATTGACAACACGTAATACGGCTTTCGCAAAATTCATTGCCCAAATAATCAGGTTGAGAGCACAGTTCCCTGATTATATGATAAAGAAAGTAAGACTTGATAACGCTGGTGAATTCACTTCCCAAGCTTTTAATGATTATTGTATGTCATTGGGAATTGATGTTGAACATCCCGTTGCACATGTTCACACACAAAACGACATGGCTGAGTCATTGATTAAACGGTTACAACTCATTGCTAGACCGTTAATATTGAGAACAAAGCTCCCAATTTCAGTATGGGGTCATGCTATCTTGCATGCAGCGGCATTGCTTCAGATAAGACCGAGTTCTTATAATAAATATTCCCCAATACAATTAGCATCTGGCCAGGAGCCAAATTTATCCCACCTACGTGTGTTCGGGTGTGCGGTTTATGTTCCGATAGCCCCGCCACAAAGATTAAAAATGGGGCCGCAAAGAAGATTGGGAATATATATCGGTTATACGTCACCGAGTATAATTAGGTATCTTGAACCGCAAACTGGTGATATGTTTACGGCACGTTTTGCCGATTGCCATTTTAATGAAGATGAATTTCCAGCGTTAGGGGGAGGAATTAAAGAAGTTCCAAAAGATGTTACATGGTGCACACCATCTTTGTTGCACCTTGATCCCCCTACGAAACAACGTGAACTCGAAGTTCAGAAAATTGTTCATTTACAAAATATGGCAAATGAAATACCAGATGCATTCACAGATACGAAAAGGGTGACAAAGTCATATATACCCGCTGCAAATGTTCCATCGAGAATTAATGTTCCGGAAGAACAAAATGATGGAAAAATAGCGAATGAACCCAAAGTTCAGTTAAAGAGGGGGAGGCCGATTGGCTCAAAGGATAAAAATCCCCGAAAGAAAAAGAAATTGGGAAAACAAAATGAAAATAGTCCAGAAGAACCACATACAGAGAAAGGTCTTGAAGACGAAAATGACGAAGAAAATCATGAGATTTCCATCAATTATGCCCAAGATGGGATATTATGGGCTAGAGATGAAATAGAAGATAATGATGGAATATTTTCATTCTCTGTATGCAAAGAAATTGAATATGAAATTGATGATCCAGATCCAAGGTCCATATTAGAATGCCAGAAAAGATCTGATTGGGAGAAATGGAAAATGGCCATAGAAACTGAATTGATCTCCCTTAATAAAAGGAAAGTTTTTGGACCGATTGTTACAACACCTAAAGATGTACAGCCGGTTGGGTACAAATGGGTTTTTGTGAGAAAAAGAAATGAGAAAAATGAGGTGACAAGATATAAAGCCCGACTTGTCGCCCAAGGATTTTCTCAAAGACCGGGAATTGATTATGAAGAAACTTATTCTCCGGTTATGGATGCAATTACATTCAGATTCTTAATGAGTCTTGCGGCATCCAAAAATCTTGAAATGTATCTTATGGATGTTGTGACAGCATATTTATATGGATCACTTGATAATGATATCTATATGAAAATCCCTGAAGGATTGAAAATGCCTGAAGCATTAAGTTCCAAATCGAAAGAAATATGTTCAGTCAAGTTACAGCGATCACTTTACGGATTAAAACAATCCGGACGCATGTGGTATAATCGCTTAAGCGAATATTTACTAAAGAAAGGGTATGTGAATAATGCAATCTGCCCTTGCGTCTTTATTAAGAAATCTTCGTCAGGATTCGTGATCATTGCTGTTTATGTGGATGACCTGAACATTATTGGAACTCAAAAAGAGATTGATAATGCAAAAACTCATATGAAAGAAGAGTTCGAAATGAAAGATCTCGGAAAGACAAAGTTTTGTCTTGGATTACAAATAAAGCATTTCCGAGATGGAGTATTCATACATCAATCAAAATTATACTAAAAGGATATTAAAACGCTTTTGTATGGATAAAGGGACTCCTTTGAGTACTCCAATGGTTAATCGATCTCTCGATACGGAAAAAGATCCGTTTCGACCTTGTGAAGATAACAAAAAAATATTAGGTCCTGAAGTACCTTATATGAGCGCTATTGGTGGACTTATGTATCTTGCAAATTGTACCCGACCGGATATAGCATTTGCTACAAATTTACTGGCAAGATATAGTTCGTCTCCTACGCGCAGACATTGGAATGGAATAAAACATATATTTCGTTATCTTCAAGGAACAATTGACTTGGGATTGTTTTACCCTAGAAACTCCAAACTTGGTTTAGTCGGTTTTGCAGATGCAGGTTATTTATCAGATCCTCATAAAGCTAGATCGCAAACTGGATATATTTTTACGTTTGGAGGAACTGCAATCTCTTGGCGTTCTCAAAAGCAGACATTAGTCGCCACTTCTTCAAATTATGCAGAAACTATTGCGCTTTATGAAGCATGTAGAGAATGTGTATGGCTCAGATCTATGACTCATCATATACAAGAAGCAAGTGGAATAGCCATTAACAAAGAACCGACAAGATTGTTCGAAGATAATGCTGCATGTGTTGCTCAACTAAAAGAAGGCTATATCAAGAGTGATAGAACGAAACATATTCCTCCAAGATTTTTCTCTTATACTCAAGAGCTCGAGAAGAATCAAGAAGTCGATATCCAGTATGTTCGTTCATGTGAAAATGCGGCGGACCTCTTTACAAAGGCGCTTCCTACTACAGTATTCAGAAAGCATATTCAAAGTATCGGAATGCGTCATTTGCAGGATTTATGAAGAGAACGTTATATCCATCATTCCAGGGGGAGATTACGTTACTGTACTCTTTTTTCCTTGTCATGGTTTTTATCCCATTGGGTTTTTCCATAATAAGGTTTTTAACGAGGCAGTACATAATACATTAACGGTAATGGATAATTAAGAGGGAGTGTTATAATAATCAAGAGGAGATAATTATCCACTTTTACCGCCTATGTTTCTTACCGACTTTGATGTAATATTTTATGCTTTTCTTATGTCTATAAATAGACATCTATGCTGTGTAATAATATGAGTGAAATAAGAAGAACATCTCTTCTCTTCTCTCTCTACTCCTTCACTCATCGTCTTCTTCTTACCCCCACCACACAAAACAATACATATATATATACTCACCTATATAATATCATATAATACATAAAAGTTTAATGGTTTTTTTCACATGCATGATGCATTATAAAAGTATATTAAAAACCTTTATTATACTCCTACACATAAATTGACTACTAGTATTTTATTATTATTAGATGGGAGATTAGAAATTCACTCATAAGTAAATTATAATTTACATTGAAATTTTAAATAGACACTAAGTTTTTTTTTTTAAAACGTAAGTTTGGATTAAGGCTAATTTATTTTCATTTTCTATTTAGTATGCACTACTTATTTTTCCATTTAGCATATTATAAGTTAATACTAACATCTATATAAAAAAAAGATTCTACAATGACATTCACAATTACATCCAATAATGGAAGTTGATTATAAATAACGGGTACTATAAGAATATTAATTTAAAACTAGATTCTATTCTGTGCGTCTGCACAAAAACTATTTTTATATATATATAATATAATTTTTTCTTTCGTTTTTGTTTATATATAATTTTCTAATAAATAATAAAAGAATTTGTTGAAATATATATTGTTTCTATTGATTTATTTTTTCTAGTATTATATATGATTGCGATTAGAAATATATTATTCTAACCCGTCCGTCCTTTCATATTATCTGAAAAGTACCACAAATAAAAAGCGTCATTAGAACATGTTCATTTATATTAATCCAAAAAAATTGAGATTATTAAAATATTTAATATATTTTTTCATATTATTTGTATATTTTAAATATTTATTAAATTTAAATATTTAAATTTTAGACTTTTTTGATAAAAATATACAATAATATATCATTTTCATCTTTGTCATTGAATATTTAAATTAAATCTAAATTAATATCTGGGTTATTATTTTTGTAAAAATATAATAATAACTTATTTTCTAATTTTTGATAACATAAACTACATTTAAAAAAATCTATAACAAATCTAAATTAAAAAATAAATTTTTGAATTTATATTAGAATATAATAAAAAATACATTATTTTATTAATGTTACATTAAATTAACTTATTTGATAAATCTAAATTAAAATCAATATTTTTGTTTGGCAACAGTTGTCCAAAAATAGAATAGTAGAAAACTAAATAAAAATTCTGATTGGACACAAAACACCATTCTCTTTTAATAGTATAGATAAATAGTGAATAACTCAGGTTCTGACAAGTTCTAAAATGATTATAACAATGCAACTTCCAAAACAGTTAGGTTACACTTAGGTACATAACTATATCAATATCTATTATATCTTCGTAAGGATCGATCTTTCTAGTTTAATTGTAAGAAACTCAAATAAAAAAAAAATATAATCATTGCATTAAAATAGTACTACGTAATATCTATTCGGATTAAACGTCTGCTTATAGAATGTGGTAAGTGATGCTTGCTTGTGGAGGTTATCAAAAGGAGGACCACACATTATCAGGTTGTTCAATCAAAGTTAATGTTTCCAAAGTTAATTTAATTATGGTTTCCCATGTCGTTAAATCCAAAAGAAAAAATTCATTGGTTTTCGATCGGTACGTATATATCTTTGTTCATAATGTTTGAACTAGAAACCATGTTTTCTTCTTCATATAAGCATTTATGTGCCTTTTTGGTTAGTTCTTAATGAAACTGATATTTGATAGAAGTGTTTGTTGACAAAAAAGGGATATACACATACATTCTAAAATACATATTTCACTTGAATTTTAAGATTAACAATTTTAAAGAGATAGTGTAAATTTGACTATGGTCTATTAGTATATGTGGTAATCTTGTAAACACAATATTATTGTTGCAACGTATGAGAATACTATTGATCAACTTAAGACAGGATAATTTTTTATATGGTTGAACATATTTGATGAAAACTTACTGACATACAAAATGATAAAAGAAGTAAAAAAGAATTGCGTTTAAAATACATATTATATATATTTCTCAAAAATAATTTAGGGTTTTCAAGTCCGTTTTAATACTTAACACTGATACAACAAGTTAATTTAGGAGTATAGATTAACTTGTTGCTCCATGCCTCCATTATACAGTTTGTTTTCTCGGAAGAATCAACCAATTAATTTACAAACATCCATTTGCATTGAATGAAAAGTTTAAGCTTATGATATTATAATTATTGGCATGACGTACTCTGCTCGTGTTCATGTTTCCGAGCAAACGAATAATCAATAGATATTATATCTGGGGATCGATGATGAATCTCGAATGATCGAATCTTGATTTGTCTCTTGATGTCACCTAAGATACTTCGTTGACTTCCGACAGCTCTTAAGTTCTTAAAACAATATGCTATTCTTCATTATACAAAACAAATCATTAGATCTCGACAGTGTCTATAGTCGAAGCGTCGTGGGATATTCTTTACTTTTTTTATGGCTAACTAATTATTTATGCTGGTATGCTTGTTATCATAGATCCCAATGGCTACGGCCTTGCAGTATTCCGAATCTGTGGTTTGACCAATCTAACAGTAAAAAGACTCAAAGATTCGAAACAGTTGAAAATGGTGACATTTGTCTTTTTTTTTTTTTTGTTAAAACCAACTAATAAAAATAAAAGCAAAAAGATATACTGTGTCTAGCGAAAATTGTTTACTAGATATCTTAATTAGTTTTGAAAACAAAAGTCAACCAAATCGAATTTTATTCAACTGTTAAAAATAAAAATAAGAAAACGTCAATGATGTAAAGTTTCTTACTATGTGTGACAATAATAAGTTTGATTTTTATGAAAGAGAGTATAAATTTTGATAAAACTACATACAGTATTTAACGTAATCATCCCTAATAAAAACAAAATGTAAAATAAAACATAATTTAACTATTTTTTGTTGTTATCTGATAAAACCTTTAGACTTAGTTAGAGTTGTTAAAAATGTTAAACCAACAACTTATATCAAAAAGATCAAACAAAATGAATCATTTGTCTAAAAAATGTAAAAAAACATGAATCAAATTTTCTTTTATCCCTATAATTCATAATGATGAGAATGATGGATAGTTCCAAGGATATGATTATGAACGAGACAAATGCAAATATTGAAAAACATTTACGCTTCTTCCCATATGATGGTCGGACTTCGATCAACTAACTATTTTAATGAATCTGTACTTATTCTAAACTTTATCATACCGAATTATTTTTATCCAAATAACTAATCTTATATATTATTAATTAACAAAAACATTTAAAAAAATATTTGTCTTTTGTACTATTTACATAAGTGCCATACTGAGGTGTGAATTTCAGAAAGTTTCTTAAAAAAATTTTGAAAGTAGAATCAACTTACTATATTAATTATTATTGTACCATTTCATACTCTTATCTTATTTGTATTAATTAATTTAGATGTTTGGAATAGATTTATGCTATGTTACATATGAGAGTTTGAAAAATAAAAGCCCATAATATTGCAGCTGCCAAATATTTACTAGAAATAACTAGGAATATGTTATGTAGTTTATGATCTTTAGTTTTAGTCTATGATTATATCACCAAGAAATATTATTAGTTTTTTTTTCGTTTAATCTTACTGTAATATATCTATTTTATCACTAAAATAATGTAATACGTAATACATTAAAACTACTAATTATAGTTTTTTTGATAATACTGTGTATTCAATTTTTATAATAAACCAAGTGTATGTCACTATTTAATTAATTTAGATGATATTCGAATATAGAATATAACTATATGACTTAATAATTTATGGAGAAGAAAATATTAAAATAAATATATATCACACATTGATTTAATAAACCGCTATCATAACTATTTCTCATAATTATTATATAATTTATAGTAAAACCAATTAAACTATTAGAAAATCTCTACGTCTTTATGTCAGATTTGCGTTGGTCTAGTGGTTAATTAGGAAATCTCTACGTTTTAAGGAAGATGGATAATTCTTGGGTTCACTCATAGGGGCGAATTCATTTATCCACCCCTTTTATTTTAGCCAATAAAAATCTACCATGTAATATTATCTTTAAATGAAAATACAAATTAAAATTAAAAGATTAAATACTCAATCAAGTATTTTATTAAAAAAATATATAAAAATAAATAATATATATAGAGATTAAAATTTAAGGTTTAGTTTTTATTTTAATTTTTCTAAAAGGTTTATAGATTATAATTTAGAGTATAAAGATTAGAATTTAAGATTTAAAAATTAAAATTTAGGGATTAGGATTTAAAATTCCAAAAATAAAAGAAATAATTATGTAAATATATATATATATATTAAAAATAAATATATATAAATAATATTTAATATTATGCTTGGATTCACTATTTCCATTTTAGGTTTTAGTTTTTCTTCATTTAAAATTCCAAAAATAAAACAAATAATTATGTAAAAATATATTTTTATTAAAAGTAATTCCATATAATTTTCAATTTTATTCTTGGATTCACTATTTCCAAATTAAGGTTTAGTTTTTTCTATTTTTGTAAAAAAATTAATATTATGTTTGGGATTACTATTTCTAATTTAGGGTTTAGTTTTTTCATTTAAAATTTCAAAAATAAAGAAGTACTATTAAAAATAATTTTACATAAACTTTGATATTATGTTTGGGTTCACTAATTTTAAATTAGGCTTTAGTTTTTTTTTTCATTAAAAAATATTCAAAACTATTTTGGTATGTTACTTTAATTGATTTTATTATATAGCAGATTTTCATTGGCTAAAATGAGAAGAGGTGAATGAATGAATTCAGCTTTAGGGGTGAACACAAGAATTGTTCTTTAAGGATCACTCCAAATTGATCGATTAAGATAATCATTCAAGAGTCTGGATCGGGCTTTAAAATCAATCAACATTTAAATTCAATTTCTAAGCCTCTTATAAAAGACAAAAAAATGTAAATGTACGTAGAATTAAAAAAGGAGGTAATAAATTGATAAACTGCAATGCAATAAATTGCTAAACTGCAATGCAAAGAAAGATAAAAACTCGTGCAGGAATAAAAGGCAGAAGCAATAACTAACCAGTACGTAACTATGTAAGAATTTTCAAAAAATGACAAAATAAGAAACTGACTATTAAACGAAGATGAAACTCACATTTCAAAAAGACAGTTACATACCCACATGTTGGTCGTCGCTTTGTTTTGTGCTTAGCCTGATCTCATCAACACGTTCGTCGTTTTGCATTATATGTGTTGTGGGTCTGGGCTTAACTACAAGGTTACTAACAATTAAACACGGCTTGGATCACTTTCCTGGGCCTATAGTTAGCCTTCCATGAACTGTTATTATTTAGTTATTTCTGTCGCAAAGCATGAGCAAACTACAGGTTTATACAATATGACACATGTAAGCAGTGGCGGAGCCACTTTATCTAACATGGGGTCATTCGCTCCCATTAATTTTAAAATTTTGGTGTAATTTATTAAAGCCAAATATCAATGCCCCCACTTCTAAAATTATATATACTCTTATTTGCCCCCAATGAAAAAAGTTTCTGGCTCCGCCACTGCATGTAAGTATATTTTACAATACATTTCGCACTCCTTTGATTTTCTACGATTCTTGTTTCTCGCCTCTAGCAATCGTATGAATATTGTGTAAAGACAGCAAACGTTGGTGGTGGAAAATGTTGAAGACGTTGGTTACCGTTTAGCATTTGAATAAGTCAAGGTTTAAGAGTTAGTGGTTTCAAATAAAGAAAGAGTCATCCTGATTTGTAGGAATTGACTCAGTTAGTAGTTGCTTCTGTTTCGGTAGTTTGTTGTTAGTCTTGCAAGTCTATATAATGACTTGAGCTGTATTGTTGTTGATTAAGAGAGAAATAAGAGAACAATTCAGCAAACGTCTTTTCTATTTCTCTGCTCTTAGATTCTGTGATAACAAGTGGTATCAGAGCTGTGTACGAACCTGAGAGGAGAGATGAGTGAAAAGGATAGCTTAATAATTCCAAAATACGATGGGGATTATGAGCACTGGGCTATGCTCATGGAGAATCTTCTCAGATCCAAAGAATGGTGGGATTTGATTGAAACTGGAATTCCACAACAGGAGAGAGGCGTGGTCTATTCCGGGCAACAAAGAGCAGAGTTGTTAGAGAAGATTGCAACAAAAACCATCACTGATCATAAAGTGAAGAACTACCTTTTTGCATCAATCGATAAGGTGATTCTCAAGACCATTGCCAAGAAGGACACTGCAAAAGATATCTGGGAGTCGATGAAGACAAAGTTCCAAGGAAACAAAAGAGTTCAAAGTGCTCAACTTCAACGATTAAGGAGGAACTTCGAAGTTCTAGAGATGAAGGAAGGAGACACGATCACACACTACTTCGGTGAGGTGATGATGGTGGCAAACGACATGAGAAATCTGGGAGAAGACATGCCAGATGCCAAAATAGTCGAGAAGATCCTGCGAACTCTGGTGGAGCGATTCACATATGTAGTATGTGCAATCGAGGAATCTAAAGATATAAAGGAGCTTACGGTTGATGAGCTGCAGAGTTCATTGCTTGTTCACGAGCAGAATCTGGACAAGAAGAATGGTGAGGAACATGCCCTAAAAACCGAGAGTAACAGGCCAGAAGGTGGTAGAGGAAGAGGAGGCTACCAAGGTAGAGGCCGAGGGGGAAGAGGAAGAGGAAGAGGTCGGGGAACCTACTTCAACAAGGAAACTGTAGAATGTTACAAATGCCACAAGACAGGACATTTCAAATATGAATGTCCGACTTGGGAGAAGGAAGCCAATTACGCTGAAGAAGAAGTTGACGAGGAAGCTGTTGTGCTTATGGCACATATTGATGAAATCAAAAGGGAAGATGAACATGTGTGGTTACTTGATTCTGGATGCAGCAATCACATGTGTGGAACAAAGGAGTGGTTTGTTGACTTCGATGGAGGCTTTAAACAGAAAGTGAAACTCGGTGATGACAGGAGACTCATGGTGGAAGGAAGAGGCAACCTGAAACTCTGCATCACCGGTCTGTCTCAGACTATTACCTCAGCGTACTATGTTCCAGGACTAAGAAGCAACCTGTTGAGTGTCGGACAGTTGCAGGAGAAGGGACTCAAAATCATTATAGAGGATGGAACATGTGAGGTATGGCAAAGGAAGCAGAAAAGACTGGTGATGCAGTCCATTATGTCAAAGAACCGAATGTTTGCAGTGTTGGCAACAATGGAATCAAAAGGAAAGGAGGAGGCCAATTGTCTGCAGGCGACAAGTGAAGATAAAAACGAGCTGTGGCACAGGAGACTTGGGCACCTAAGCTACAGCGGAATACAAACTCTGGTCGATAAGAGTATGGTGAAAGGTTTGGAATGCGAGGGAAAAAGTGAAGCTGTCTGCGAGGTGTGTATGAAAGGAAAGCAGAATAGAGAAAACGTGCCAAAGAATAGCAATTGGAGAGCAAGGAGAGCTCTCGAGCTGGTTCACAGTGATATCTGCGGGCCAATATCTCCAGCATCAGAAAGTGGAAGGAGGTATATGATAAATTTCATAGACGACTTTAGTAGAAAATGCTGGACCTATTTCTTGACTGCAAAATCAGAGGCTTTCAAAGTATTTAAGGAATTCAAGGCTGAAGTTGAGATGGAATCAGGCCAGACTTTGGTCACTTTAAGGACAGATAGAGGAGGAGAGTACAACTCGCTTGAATTCCAAGAATACTGCAGGGAGCAAGGAATAAGGCGACAGTTAACTGCTGCATACACACCGCAGCAAAACGGGGTAGCAGAGAGGAAGAACCGGAGCATTCTAAATATGACTAGGTGCATGCTGATGGAAATGAGAGTGCCAAAACGTTTCTGGGCAGAGGCTGCTCAGTACGCTGTATACATCTTGAATCGGAGTCCATCTAAAGCTGCAGGTGATGTGACTCCAGGAGAAAAATGGAACAATCAAAAGCCCTCAGTGGAGCATCTCAGGGTGTTTGGGTGTGTGGCGTATGCAATGGTTCCTTATGAGAGAAGGATTAAGTTGGACGAGAAAAGCACTACCTGTGTTATGTTGGGAATGAGTAAAGAATCGAAGGCCTATCGCTTGTATGATCCATCATCAAAACGGATCATAATTAGCAGGGATGTGAGGTTCAATGAGAAGAAAGGATGGAACTGGGAAAGAAGAGAAGATGATGATAAGATCGCTTGGGATGGAATGGAAAACGATGCAGAGGAGGAACATGAACCAACGGTTGAAGGAGAAAATGGGGAAACTCAGGAGGAAAATGCAGAAAACGAACAAGGAGATGTTGCAGGAGCTGAAGCAACCGAGAATAGTGGAAAAAGGGCAAGACAGAGACCGGTTTGGATGAAGGATTTCCATTGTGAAGGCGTTAAGATGGTTATAGAAGAGGAAGATGATGAAGTTTTGGTTCTGTTCATTGCTGCAGAAGATCCTGAGAGATATGAGGATGCAGCACAACATGAGATCTGGAAAAGGGCAATGGAGACAGAGATTAAGTCTATAGAAGAAAATCAAACTTGGGAACTAGTGGAACTACCTGAAGATGCAAAGGTCATTGGTGTAAAATGGGTATACAAGACTAAGTACAACGAGAAGGGAGAGATAGACAAATTTAAGGCGCGCCTAGTGGCAAAAGGGTATCACCAAACAGAAGGAATAGACTTCCATGAAGTCTTTGCACCGGTTGCCAGATGGGATACAATCAGGACGTTGCTTGCTGTGGCAGCTCAGAAACGCTGGGTGGTGTTTCAACTCGATGTGAAAAGTGCATTTCTGCACGGTGAGCTCAAAGAGGAGGTGTTTGTTGAGCAGCCACAAGGTTTTGAAGTTGAGGATGGAAGAAACAAAGTATACAAGTTGAGAAAGGCCTTGTATGGCCTAAAACAAGCGCCGCGGGCTTGGTATAGCAGATTGGAGGGTTATTTCTTCAGGAAGGGTTTCAAAAAGTGTTATTGTGAACACACCTTGTTCATAAAGACATCAGGAGAAGGAGTTGTGATAGTGAGTGTGTATGTCGATGACTTAATTTACATGGGAAGCTCCGAGACAATGTTAGAAGAGTTTAAAAGGTCCATGATGGAGGAGTTTGCTATGACTGATCTTGGTAAGATGAAGTACTTCTTGGGAGTAGAGGTAGTTCAAGATGAAAAGGGTATCTTCATCAGCCAAAGGAAATATGCGGAGGAACTATTAGTGAAGTTTGAAATGGAGAAGTGCAACAGTGTGAGAAATCCGATTGTTCCAGGGTAAAGATTGTCAAAGGAAGGAGCCGGTGAAGGAGTAAATCCAACCTTGTTTAAACAGCTGGTAGGAAGCTTGAGATATCTTACGGCAACTAGGCCGGATTTAATGTTCTCGGTGAATCTGGTGAGTCGATACATGGAGGAACCGAGGGAGCAACATCTGCAAGCAGCAAAATGTATCTTGAGGTATGTACAAGGAACCATGTCGCTGGGAATCAGATACAAAAGAGGTGGTGATTTAAGGTTGCAGGGGTATGTAGACAGTGACTATGCAGGTGATGTTGATGATAGAAAAAGTACATCAGGTTATGTGTTTATGTTGGGAGGAGGAGCTGTGTCTTGGGCTTCAAAGAAACAGCCTATTGTCACGTTATCAACCACTGAAGCAGAGTTTGTGAGTGCAGCATTTGGAGCTTGTCAGGCGGTGTGGGAAAGAAATGTTCTAGAGGAGATTGGTGGGACAAAGGACAAAGAAGTGACCGTGTACTGTGATAATAGTTCCACTATTAAACTTTCGAAGAACCCTGTTCTACATGGAAGAAGTAAGCACATTCATGTGCGGTTTCACTTTCTAAGGGAGTTGGTGAATGAAGGAGTTGTAAGGCTTGAGTACTGTCCAACATCGGAGCAAATAGCAGACATCATGACTAAAGCAGTAAAGCTGGATGTGTTTGAAAAGCTTAGATCAGAGATAGGGTTAAGTCTGAAGGAAGAGTAAACTGAAAGAAGGGCTTTCAGTTTAGGGGAAGGTATGAAGACGTTGGTTACCGTTTAGCATTTGAATAAGTCAAGGTTTAAGAGTTAGTGGTTTCAAATAAAGAAAGAGTCATCCTGATTTATAGGAATTGACTCAGTTAGTAGTTGCTTCTGTTTTGGTAGTTTGTTGTTAGTCTTGCAAGTCTATATAATGACTTGAGCTGTATTGTTGTTGATTAAGAGAGAAATAAGAGAACAATTCAGCAAACGTCTTTTCTATTTCTCTGCTCTTAGATTCTGTGATAACAAATGTGATATAAGGCTTTAATAAACGATTTTAATCGATAAGAAATGGAATAATGTAGCATACAAAAAGAGATCTTCAAAACACTTTTTTTTTATTAAACGTAGTGTGACGGTATGAAACATTTTTTGAATCCAAGAAATATAACCAAAGCGGGACCGTTTCGCGACATTAGAAACAGAATGAACTATGCTATATTCTAGAGATTTACTTTTGAAAAAGAGTAAAAAAGAGGAGACTGCTGGATTTTTTGTTGTGAAAAAACTATGTGAAATTAGTAAAACGAATGCTTATTTATAAACCGACGAGGAAGGTTTCGATCCGCAAGCCTTACTTATTTGTTTTATGCCGTTAGTAGTAAATATGTTTTTTGGTAGTGGATGGATTCAACATAATGTTGGTGACCACGTAAATTTGTGTTTGTTGTCTGCGTTATATATTCGATTTCTCACATTCATTATAGCATATTCGATTTGTTGGAAGAAAAGATTTAGTCTGAAACAATACACACCATAAGTTACGAGTTCGACCACCTCTAGCTAGTGATCTACGTCTTGGCAGAAACAACACTCCATGCAAGATTTCATTATCTCAATATGCTTACAAGCTTTCTCTTTCTTCATATAAAATCAGAAATTTTCAACAAAAGGAAAAAAAGTTCAAGTCCTTTTCATGCTTAACAACTTAACCGACTTGTGGTTCTCGATTCATAAGCATGCTTAACAACTTAACCGATCAAGGTCAACTGAAGTTTAAGTCATTAAACTCTCGGATAATTAGTTTCAAATTATGCGCATAACTTGAAACTAATTATCCGAGAGTTTTTTACACACTTAGACAAGCTGACCTTTTTCACTCGAGCTTCTTCAACTTAGCCTTTCATCGACATTATCTTATCAAAGGTAAAGCTTAATGTTTTAAGAAATCTACTCATCGAAACAACTAAACAGAATTCGAATGGCATATGTATATAAGTTCACTCAGCCTGGTCATAGAGAATCTATAATTAATTTAGTTAGAGAGAAATTGTTTGGTTGATACTGTGATATATGTATTGTTGATATGTCACTTGTATTCTGAACGATTAGTTTTAGATCACAAAAAATATTTCTGTGATCAAATTCTAAAAATTACGATATTAAAAACATAATTTTTTTTTTTTGCAAACATTACTTCAAAAACTAGAATCTCTTGGGGATATCCATGGACAGGAGAAGGACAACTAAGTTTAAATTATATAAAAGGGCAGCTATGATAACAAATCACTAATCATATTCTTAATTAGTTTTTTTTTAGTTAATACTTAATAGTTGTAAAGCACACGGACTCTTTAACTCAATATTTAATTTAGTCCTCAAGTGTTGCGCCCATGTGATGTAAATTTCATCTCTATAAATAGACCAAACGGTCATGCATCAACGCATAATACATATTCACCTTAGACTACATAATATAAATTATAATATTTCTTTTTCTAATTCTCGTCTCGGTTTTTATATCAATGGCGAGAATTAATGTTTACTTCATTGTTTTTATCTTCCTTTTGACTATTAATCTTAGCTCCGTTGAAGGCCGAACACTCGTTAAGTCCACCGTGACGACGGCTAAGGATATCGAAACTGATAACTCTGTGCCACCGTCACCACTTCAACCACCGTCGAGCCACGGGGTTGATACCTTCAGGCCCACGGTACCTGGACATAGCCCTGGTATTGGACATGCCGTACTCAACTAAAGGAGATGGAAAATAACATAAATCAGTGCTATTTGTATTTTTAATATTTGGTCCCTTATCTTATTGAAAATAAGATTGGGCAGATATGTTGTTGTTGTGGTTTTTCTTTTTTTCTGAATATGGAATTTTATATCATCTATGTATATGTATTTACGTACTGTTTCATCATATTCAGTTTCTTGCAAGTGTGATTTATGTGATTTTAATAATATTTAGTAGTTAAAAGCAGTGTTTAAATTTTTCTTCTTATATTTTCTATAAATTAAAACTACTCGACCTGCGCGTTGCGCAGAATTAATACTATGAATTAATTATCCTTTTAACTATTTAATTTTGAAGTGTTTTTATTTTATTGGGGGTTTTTTTAAAATTAAATAAATAGAATCCTTCATTTTTATTGAATATGATAGATACAAAGATATATGTAAAATGTTTGCTAAAAATATTTATTATATGACATATAATATGTATATGTACATTTACATATTTGTATAACCAGTCAAATATGTAATTATACTGTCGACTTATATGAAAATATATATTACACACTGTATTGTCTAAATAACAAGATTTGTATTTTCATTACTCGTTAACTTAATTATTATAACATATAAAAGACACCTTGGATATAATATCTAGAGAAATTATTGTTTTTTTTTTCTTTTATTTTATTTCTTTTTAACTATTAAGAGATTCTGGACCGAAGTCCGTAATTTTTCTTAAATCCAAAACTATAATATGTAATATTAGTTTTGTCTCAAAAAACCAATTTGTCTGATTGGCTCTTGGTTACTTAGAGAAATAATTAACATGTTCATTTATGTATATATTTCTCGATAACAAGTTATGTCTTTCCATAGCTTGTTAACCTGCTATTCGTATGGCATATATATATATATATATATATATATATATATATACATCTCTAATTTTATACTACTTAATAAAGAAGAGGTATAAAATGTGTGTAAGAAGAAACATTTATCTAGTTTATATTTTAAGTGTGTTACTTATTTATTTAATGCGTTATAAACAGTAGTCTAAGATTATGTTTTTTAAATAAAATATCGTGATACATTTATTTGTAGCATTCGCAGACACTATCACTATCACCATTAATATGACTGCACTATTAGTTTATCTAGTCATTGAAAATTTAAGGCTTGTTTGGCTGTCAAGATATTTTAAGCCATTTCACCTTTTAAAAGTTTTTTTTTTGCCAAACAAATTTTTTAAATGTTTTTAATTTTAAAGTTTCAAAAATCAAACTTTTTATTTTTTTTTTTGGATTCTAAAAGCTAGATAAGAGGAGCTTTTTAAAAAAAAACTAATAAAAATAAATTGATCTAATTTTTTTTCCTCTTTCTTCGTTCCCCAGAATAATTTAAAAGATTTTATACTTTTATATATAAATAATTACTAACTAAAGTTAATTGATTAAATCTCATCTTTTTCTGTTTTTTTTAGATCTATTTTTCTATAAAAATTTTTGAATTTATTTTTGTAAAAATTTGTAAAGAAAAAATTTTTAAAATTAAAAATTTTTAAAACTTGCAGTCTATAAAAGTTAAAAGCAAAAGTGATTACCAAGCAAACAGCCCATAGTGTTTTGTTTTTGGTTTCGTTTATTCAGTTTATGATTATTTATTACGCGTTTTTGCATTATGACTTTTCTTCTTTTTTTTTCAAAAAAAAATTCTTCTTTATTAACTCTTGAATTTCCCGTCTACTTTGAAAAGAAAATTCCCAATTTCTCTCTCTCACAATTAATGAACACTGACTTTCCCAAATGAACACGACTTTCACAGTCTCTGTGAATCTGTGATTTTGAACGACTCAAGATCCTCTCTCATGGCTTCTTCTTCTTCTTCTTCGACACTTCGCACATGGAGATACAATGTTTTCACAAGCTTCCACGGACCAGACGTTCGTAAATCCTTTCTCAGTCATTTACGCAAACAGTTTAACTACAATGGGATTACGATGTTCGATGATCAAGGGATCGAGAGAAGCCAAATCATCGCTCCTGCTCTCACACAAGCGATTAGAGAATCTCGGATCTCGATCGTATTGCTCTCGAAGAACTATGCTTCTTCCGGTTGGTGTTTAGATGAGCTATTGGAGATTCTCAATTGCAAAGAAGATTTAGGGCAAATAGTGATGACTGTCTTCTACGGAGTAAATCCTTCTGATGTACGAAAACAATCCGGAGATTTTGGATTCGCTTTCAATGAAACTTGTTCTCGAAAAACAGAGGAGGAAAGTAGAAATTGGAGCAAAGCTTTGACTTATGTAGGCAACATAGCTGGAGAACACTCCCAAAACTGGTTTGTGTTTTGATTTTTACATTTAATCTTCTTGAAATCAGTAAGGGAATGTTTCTTTGTTGAGTTTAGTATTACAATTTCTTGTTGATGAATGAATCTTTATTTTGATAGGGACAATGAAGCGGAAATGATTGAGAAAATTGCCACAGATGTTTCCAACAAGCTAAATGCAACACCATCAAGGGATTTTGATGGCATGGTGGGACTTGAAGCTCATTTGACAGAAATGGAGTCTTTGCTTGATTTAGAGTATGATGGAGCTAAGATTGTTGGAATCTCTGGTCATGCAGGCATTGGTAAGAGCACCATTGCAAGAGCTTTACATAATCTACTCTCTGATAGGTTTCAGCATTCTTGTTTTATGGACAACTTGCGGGAAAACTATAAGATTGGTGGTATTGTTGAGTATGGTTTGAAGTTGCGGTTACAAGAGCAACTTCTTTCTCAGGTTCTGAAACAAAATAGAATTAGTATTCGCCATTCAGATGTGATACAAGACAGGCTATGCGACCAAAAGGTTCTTATAATTCTTGATGATGTGGAGAGTCTAGATCAACTAGAGGCTTTGGCTGAGATTAGTTGGTTTGGTCCTGGAAGTAGGGTCATAGTAACAACTGAAAACGAAGTGATTTTGCAGCAACATGGTATCAATGATATATACCATGTGCGTTTTCCATCAAGAAGCGAAGCTTTAATGATCTTTTGTCTATCAGCTTTTAAACAAACCTTTCCACCTGATGGTTTTATGGATCTTGCAAATGAAGTTGCAAGAATTTGTGGTAATCTTCCATTGGGTCTGCATGTTTTGGGGTCATCACTTCGGGGAAAGAGTCGGGCTGACTGGATAGATGAGCTACCAAGGTTACAAAACTGTCTTGATGGAAGAATTGAGAGTGTATTGAAAGTGGGATATGAGAGTTTATATGAGAAAGACCAAGTTCTGTTTCTCCTCATTGCAGTCTTCTTCAATAATAGACATGTTGATTGTGTGACATCCGTGCTTTCAAATACTAACTTATTGGATGTTAAACTTGGGTTGAAGAACCTGGCTAATAGATATCTCATACACAAAGATCACCGTGGAGTGGTAATGCACCGTTTGCTACAAGTAATGGCTAGAAAAGTCATTTCCAAACAAGAGCCATCGAAACGTCAGATTCTAGTTGATGCCCAGGAGATTTGCGATGTTCTAGAAAAGGCAGAAGTAAGTTTTCTTATATATAAGACAACGTTTGCATATATTACCTACCATGTTATTGTTTTAAGAAGATCATCTCTGGCCACTAACAAGTTTGGAATATTTTGTTAGGGTAATAGATCGAATTTCGCTGTATCATTTGACGTATCAGAGATCAACGGATTAAAAATAAACAAGAAGGCTTTTAAAAGAATGTGCAATCTTCTCATCCTAAAAGTCTACAATGGGAGTCATGGGCGAGAGAGACAATTACACGTACCAGAGGAGTTGAAGTTTCCACATAGCTTAAGGTTACTACATTGGGAGGCATACCCAAGAAAATCTTTTAGAATTTGCCCTGAAAATCTCGTCAAACTCAACATGAGGCATAGCCAACTGGAGAAGCTATGGGAAGGAACTCAGGTTTGTTACTATCTGATATTATTACCAATAGTCACATAGAAATGTTTAAACTGAGATGAAAAAGTGAAATTTCTCATTAATTATGTTTCTGATTTGTTACATTCAGCAACTTGCAAATCTCAAGGAGATGAATTTTAGTTGGTCATCTCGTTTGAAGGAACTTCCAGATCTTTCAAATGCTACAAATCTAGAGAGATTGGATTTGTTTGAATGCACTGCTTTGGTAGAGCTTCCATCCTCAGTTTCAAAGCTTCATAAACTATATCACTTAGAGACGAATCGTTGCACAAGTCTGCAAGTCATACCAACTCTCATCAACTTGGTATTTCTCAAAGCTATCAACATGATGGGATGCTCACGGTTGACAAGTTTTCCAGATATTCCTACCAGCATCATTAAACTCTCTGTGATGGAGACAGCGATAGAAGAACTTCCCACATCACTTAGGCATTTCTCGTTTCTTGAGTCTTTTGATATAAGAGACAATGTAAATATCAAGACCTTCTCAACAGATCTCCCCACAAGCGTAACGCATGTGTTCCTATGTAATAGTGGTATTCAGAGGATTACAGAAGACTGCATCAAAGGTCTTCATAATCTACAACTTCTTGATATATCAGGCTGCAAAAGACTCACATCATTGCCAGAGCTCCCTTGTTCGCTCAAATGGCTACGAGCAAACCATTGTGAATCATTGGAGAGAGTAAGTGGTGGTTCTTTAAACACTCCAAATGCAGAACTGGATTTCAGCAACTGCTTAAAGTTGTGTCGACAAGCAAGACGAGCGATTATTCAACAATGGTTTGATGGCGGGTGGGCTCTCTTACCAGGAAGAAAAGTACCTACAGAGTTCGATCACCGAGCCAGAGGAGATTCCTTAACAATAACTCATCCTGGTTTCTACAGGTTTAAGGTTTGCGTCGTGATTTCTGCAGAGTTCGATCATCAAGCCAGAGATGTTACTATAGTTTCAAGACTACTGTGTCGTTGCAGGTTTATCGGCCACTTGATAAACTCCACTGACATCAAGTTTGTCCTATCCGATGTCTCCAAAAATCGAATGGAACATCTCCTTATATTTCAGATATTGAACATGCCATCTTTTAACCCATCTAGCAGAGGGATAGTGCTCGAATTCATCAGCAGATACAAAGATTTTGACATTCTTGAATGTGGTGTCAAGATCTTGACGGACGAAACAGAGAAAAGCAACCATTGGACATGTGGAGATGAATATGAAGACAATGACCTCTGGGATACACATGAATTACAAGAATCATCATCAGAGAAAGAAGACATAGACGATGACAGTGTAGCCAAATCTGAATCTGGAGAAGCGTCCAAAGACAAAGTTGAGGATATCGCAGACGACAGCTGTGACGTCGAATCCATATCCAAGAAGCGTCCGAGGAAGAATTGGATTCTGTGTCTTTTTCTTTTTCTTTTATGTTTTGCTTTTGCTAGAATTCTCGATCTATTTTGATCCTCTCAAACATATTTGTTTAAAATTGATTTTGTTCATCCCATTTTAGAATATTGCAAGCATGTCCCGGTAATCCTTGCTATATTATGTTAGTAGTAAACTTAATTCTGCAATTCACGCCTAAAAAGTGAATTCTTAATTTTCCCAGAAAATAATATCCAACAATTCGCCACTAAAAACGTAATTTTATAATTACCCACAATAGTATGATTTTGTAATTTCTTGAATTTCCTACAATGAAACCGTGTTAATATACATGGTTGAACATAAAATGAGGGTTTGTGAATGAAAAAGGTTCAGAAGTTTTTTAACAAATTTTTTTTTAACTGAAAAAGTTCAGAAGTTTTTACAAGATGAGGAGAAATATTAAGGGGGTGTTATTCAATCATGGTTTTTAATAGAATTTAAATCCAACCATAATCCACTATTATTCAACTAATGATTCTAAATAATGTTTTAAAATCAAGTGTTATTGGTTCTTTTGATTGTAAATCATATTTAAGAAGTTTTAAAGTTTGGTGTTATTCAATAAAGATTTCAAATCTTTCATTAAAATCCAGTGTTATTCAAAACTAAATAATTTTTAAAATCTTTGTACATTAAGTAATTTCAAATCAATTTTAATAGAGTTTTATGAGTAAATTATTAGAATCAAAATCCAGTGTATATTGCAGAGATTTTAGAATCTAAACAAATGAATCCATCAAACTGATATCAATTTTTAAATCTAGAAGATTATAAAACATAGAAAATTCATTTTAAATTCATGATTAAATAACACCCCCTAAATAAAGTACAAAAAGTTAATTATGGTCTTCTTTTATTTATTATAGAAATTCTCAACTTGAGCTTAAATGGTTGGTAAGTTATATACTATATGGTACTTTATATAAATTTTAAAAGCTAACCATTCAAAAAGAAACCAAATATCTTGGGATTTATTTAATTTGGTCTCACGTTATATTGGACCAAAAAGTGTTAAGTTCAATAATAAATAAACAGAAAATACTGAAATAAAGTGATTCAAATAGTGACTGAGATTCCAATAAGGTTTAAAAGATTCTGTCTAAAGCTAAAATATTTCGTAGGCTGCAACAACCTAAGAAATATTATGTTCGTTTAATATATTAAGTAGCATAATTATGTTCATTTAAATTAGTAATTAGTAGTACTCTTGTTCAATATTAGTCATAATTATGTCGGCGGCTAAAAAAAAATTATTATGTCAACAACTCTTTACGATCGTGTTTATCTCGGGTATTTCTTCATTGGTATCTTGTGTAACTAACGTGACTATTCCCTCCATTCCAAACAAAATGTCGATTAGTTTTTTTTTTAATACAAAATAAAATGCTGCTTTATAATTCTAATTCGTACTTATTTAAATTAATTTATCTTTTTGCTCCTAATTAAATTAATGAAAATAAAATACTAGTATATAATTTAATAGTCAAACAAAGATATAGTTGAAGATTTAACTCTTTTCTTAATTCTTGTTGTCTAAACTATATATATATATGTATATTTAATATGAAATAGACATATATATATATATATACATATATATTCTTTTTCCTAGCTGAAAACAAAGATCACACACAGTATAAAGATTATTGAGTTCACTATAGTCCAATGTTTATACAATCTGGCGAAAGATTTACTAAGAATTTATTTTATTATTTTTATCCATTTTAAATGATATTGAAGCTCCATTGATTTTTTTTTTTTTTTTTTTTTTGTAACAATCAGCTCCATTGATTTTGTGGTTAAGTTTTATCGTGGTGGAGCAGTAAAACTGTCCGTCAATTTTCTTGTGTCAAAATAGGTTTGTCAAGGTTAGTGCCCTTTTTGTGAACATAATATCGGTAAAAACCGTTCGTTAAGATTCTTGTGTCAAGGTAGGTGTGTTATCGTTGAAGAAAAAATCATTTGCAATAGAATAAAACTTAACTATTTTTATTTTTAAATGTATAATAGACGATACGACAAAATTAAATTACACCAAATGCTAGAAAGAAAAAAATTTTACTAAAAGAACATTTTGATCTAAGCTGCTTTATTATTTTTCAAGAATTGTCACTTGTGTTTTGGATATTAGCAAATAACCAGATTAACAACCAAACGAGGCAAAACAAAAAATTGCCTTCTAGTAGAAACAATTTTGACAACCGAAATGTCATCATCGATCGATTTAAGCCTAGACTTATTTTTACAAAGTCAATTTCACAAAGTCAATTTCATCATCAATTACAAAGCCTAGACTCACCACATTTGTATGACTAATGATTAATGTTAAAAAAAAAACATTTTCACAATACTAATTCGTATACCACTATTGTTATCTGTATAACATTTTTTTTTTGTTGATCAGAAGAATATCATATGCTAAAACCAAGACTAATCGTTTGAGATCTATAAGTCTCAGTTTTTTTTTTTTTCATTAAAAATGCTTACGAGTGGTAGAAAATGATTAAAGTCGTAGTGGAAAGACTCAAACTTTGCCAAAGATGAACATATATAGAGTGAATTCTTCAATCACTACACCACCATCTCTTGATTAGTTTTTACTATATAATAATTTTTGATAAATGGCGCAGAAATATTCACTCTATTATAAAATTAAAAATTGTACTTTGTACTTAAATATCTTTTGACTAAGAAATCAACGGTGGTAGATGCACGACAGCCTTGCAAATTAAATATATATATATATATATATATATATATATATTATTTTTTTTGGCCATGCATCCTTTATGCCTCTATGGCTCCTCTTAAGTTCGAATAGCCAATTAATGATTTTGTCTCTTTATTTTTTTTTCCTTACAATCATTAGGATCGATTTGCAATATGTTCTGTTGAGAGAATGCTCTAATCTATTGCATGAGTGGGGTATTCAAGTGACTTCCGAAAAGGCAGGAGCCAAATAGAATAAAGTTTAGATTCCATTGAGCTCGAAAGGTATATTACATTTAAATTTAAAAGGTGCACAGTTGACAATTTTAAATGAAAACTATATTCTAACCCCGTGTATCCGCACTGGAATATTTTTTATTGTTTAACAAATTTTTTTAATATAATTTGTGTTTTTGAGTTTAGATATAATTATTTTTATAAATATATTTTTTAATAAGTGAAAATATTGATTTTGTGTTTAGATATATTTTTATAGTATTAAAATTAATTATGATTATAAAAATATAATTTTAATCCGTCCACTAATATTAATTCAAAATAAACTATTATAAAAACATAATTCTAATTTTTCCGTTCATATTACAGTATAATATAAATATTTGTTAAAAAATTAAGATGTATTAACAGTATTATTTAGCATTATAGTTTACTAAAATTTAATCAACAAAAGGAATGTACAACTGGTTTTTCAAATCACATTATAGTGTATGCAATAATTTTTAATTTTTAATGTTTTTATTTTGTATGAAAAATATATTTTCGATATATATGTATAATTCAAAATTAGTGATTTTAATTACCAAAATATTTTTAACCCGATTTTTATATATATTTTTAGTTCTATAAATTTTAAAAAATATATTTTTAATATTTAAATTATGAATTTTACGTATTATTTTATTATTAATTTGTAAATAAATCATAATCGTAAATATATTATATAAACAATATAAATATCAGATCATTTACATCATTATAAATATTTTATATTTCAAATATGACCATTATTTTTCATATGTAAATTATTTTTTTTTCAAAAATTCTAGATATTTTTGATAAAAATGTTTAATAGTATAGAAATTATTTAAATTAGAATCTTTAAATCAAATCTAAATTAATATCTGATTTATTATTTTTAATCAAATCAAATCAAATCTAAATTACCTATATTTAAGGAACTCTAAAAATATTTAAATTAATAACTAATTTTCGAAATTAAATATAAATAATTATTAAAATTATTTTAAACACTTAAAAAAAATTAGAAGTGTTTGGAATCAAGTATTAAATGTGCTTCTGTTTTAATATAATATAGGTTTCTTACATTCATCATATTCTAACAGCACTAAAGTCTATTGAAAAGAAAAACAAAAGAGTAGGATGGGGAATATGGTTGTATTAGGTATATATAAATCTAAAATTATGAATGTATATGTTGATCATTATTATATATATGCATTGTTGATGTACCTTAAACTTAGTTTTTTTTTTAATTTAAAACTAGGTTTGCGGATCCAGTACTATAATCTGCTTTATGTAATAAGATTATTCTCTTTTGTTCTTTAACAACAACAAAAATATGATTCTCTTTTGTTTGTTTATATAGTGAATATGATGTAGTGAATCACCTAATTTTGTGTTTGTTTTGCATTTCTATTACTTTTCTCATACTTATATATAGCTATATCTATATAAGCTAGTTACTGGTGTGTGATGTCGTTGCAAAGAGAGAATGTGCTTGATTCAATGAGTTACTAGATTTTATCTCGTGCATCCGCACGAGAATTTTGTTTTAATCAAAATTTGTAATCTAATTTATGGTTTTTATAAATATAATTTTTTAATAACTGATATAAAAAATTGTGTTTAGATATAATTTTTTAAAATTTTTTTTCAGTATTATTATGACTATCATAATCATAAAAACATAATTTTAACCCGGTTATTTTATTAATCAAAAGTGACCGTTATTATAAAATTATATTTCTAACTCGCTAATTTTATTAATCCAAAAAAGACCATGATTATGAAACAATAATTCTAACCCGCTCGTTTATATTACTTTATAATATAAATATTTACTAATTTTGAAATAATTTTCTCTTAATATCTTGCATGCCTTGATAACTTAACCCGCATAAAACCATAATAAAAAAACTTAACTTGACCCATCAAATTATTATATAATATTAATATTTATCTATTTTCAATATGTGAAATTTTAATCTGATAGAATATGATTAAAAAAATATAATAAGATATTTGTTAATCATATATGTTATTCTAAAAATCTTATTTAAATTTCAAATGTTAAATTAAATATAACTTATATTTAAGAAAGTCTATTTAAATTAATATCTATAGACTATATATAACACATATATTAA
>NW_006256867.1:1950198-1951146 GCF_000478725.1 Eutrema salsugineum
GACTTACAGATATAAAAAGGACAGACTACAAGAAAGAACCCCAAATACAAAGTCATAAAACAGGGAGACAAATACTTTATCAAGCCGAAAACTAGACAATTCTAAAACAAGAAGAAAGATAGTGAAGTATGCAAGAGAGGGAGGATACACCAATGCACTAAATCTGAAACAACTGATCCGAAGCCGACCACACCCTTACGCAAAGAACATAGGAGGAGCTGCAGCAAGCCGAAAAATATGAGAACCGAGAGATAGCATATGCATGATGATCCATTAGACGCAAATCTGATGCATATTTCTTTTACAATTTAATTAAAAGGAAAAATGTCAAAAAATACCTCATTTATTTAATTTATGGAAAAATCACTCACGAACTTTTAGCGTTGTCAGAAACCTACACAAACTATTTTTTCAATGTATAAAAATACATAAGTTTTTTAAAGTTTCATTTCCCCCCCCCCCTCTGATTTCCCAGCCGTTAACAGACATAACAGAAACAATAAACAGCGTTAATTTTTTGTAGGAAAAAAAGCTAAAAAAATACATCAACTATTTAAATTTGCCAGAAAACCCCACAAACTTTTGGCTTTGTTGAGTCTCACAAGCTTGACACTTTTGGTCTATCCTTTACACACATCTTTTACCATTTCATTTCTCCTCCAGAAGTTTTTAGGAAAAAATCCATAGCTGAGATAAATTAAACGTCTGTCATTGGTCCACAATCAATTAAAGTACAAACACCTTAAAAACGTTACAAATTGGTATCATGCACGTTCAACCTTCTAACATAATTACTTCAACCTTACCTACAATAATAAAATACATTGTAATTTAATCTGAAACGAAACTCCAGAAAGAAAAACATTACAATATCCATTGTTGACAAAAATACAGAGAAGCAGAGAGATTGAACAAAAAAAATGTCTGCAAGTGAAGAAATTTCATGAT